>NC_049995.1:12464123-12527354 GCF_000003815.2 Branchiostoma floridae
CGGACGATACGCACCATTGCGACGATTTTTGGTGCATGGGTGGGAAGTTGTTGTCTGTTGCCTAGGATTGACTTTGGGCCTTGTCGCGTTTGAACTTGACGCGGCAGGTCGAATTTTGTGTCTGGGAGGGGTATTTCCGAAGTTATATCTTCTGAACGGTTGGTGCGGGCGCGATGATATTTGGCACATGTGTTGGCGGTGGCTGAATAATTCTCAATTTTGATTTGGCGCCCTTGGTGGTTGAACTTGACATTTTAGGTTACCTTTTGTGCGGGCACGGGGCGTGCGCTGTATCTCCAGAACGCAAGATGCCATTGTGTTGCTATTTGGTACGTGAGTTGTTGGTGGTGTCCTGGTGGTGAGGTTTGATTTTGGGCCTCCTAGTGCTTGAACTTGATACTGTATAGGTTGACCCTGTTTTGGTGTGGTTGGGGCATCCTCCCAATATCTGCTTGGTTCTGAAAACAGATTACGGTTGGGTGTAGAACCATCATCTGGCCTGGGGCAACCTTCAATGTATCAGGTTACTTTGTATCCCCTGTCTTTTAGTGGCACTGACGGTGACGAGTTTGCTTATTACTCTTTGTGGTGTTTCTAGAGCTGTATAGTACTGAGTTTAAAGTTCTGGTACAAGTTCCTTTACCCTGTTGGCAATCATGGTTGAACTTGAACGTAAACAGAAGAAGATGCAATTTTCTAATGTGGAGGAGAACTGTATAGAGCGTGGGCATAAGAGAAAGGTATGTGTATGATTTGTCCTGTGTTTCTTTTTGTTTCTTTGGTAATGCCATTTCCAATTCCATACTGTATACAGGTAATTTGTAGTTTTGGGCTAGTCATATTCGCTTGGTTTTTGGGCCTGCTTAATCTATAGTACAGGCAGGGTTAAGTGGTGGAGGCTTAGCTTGGTTCTGTTTTAAATTCAGTATCGTTTGTTGCATTTTGTCGCGGCAAATATATGATGAAATTCCCCTTCTAAGCAACTGCTCATTGGTTTGGGGGGATGTTTGCTGGGTGTTTGCTCTGACTACAACAGCTTCTGAACTTTTCAAAGCTTCCATTGCCAGCAGCTTGCCATCTATAAATGGGATTGACAAGGACATTTTTCATAGTAAATTATGCTGTTAAATTTGGCTTAGGTACTACAGGAGATTTGGGTTGGATGGATTGAATGAAAATATCATACCACCCTGGGGACTAACTGTTGCTGCTGCATCATGGGGGCCAGCACTATTCATATTGTCTAATGTCTATGGAACTACTATAAAAGTATCATTGGTCAAATTATGCAAGTAACCTTCCGATGTCAAGTGAATAACACCCCAGAAATAAATCTTTAATGAATATCATTGGAAGAACACAAACCAAGGAGATTTAGCAGCTGCATTAGGTCAGTACATTGAAATAGGAAGATATTAGTACTGACTAGAAAGGCCTACATTTGCTTGAGAGCAAATACAGCATATTTCAGCCATCTTCCTCCCCATGCAACAATAGACTATTTCAAAATCACCCATTTGAAAAATCACTTTTACTGATGACGATTTAACCCAAAAATGAATTTTACAAAATCCCCCTGTTCAAGAATGGACTCAAGTGCACCCTATGTGAATTTGAACAATAGACCAGTCCAGAAATACTCACACTGAAACCTTGGCGTTTTGAATAAGAAACCAAATCCAAAATTGAATTTAGCAAAACAGGTCCCAGTGCATGAAAAGGTATGATAGACCAGTCTAAAAACACTTCCACTAAAAATTGAATTTTGAATCATCACCCGTCCAAAAGTGAATTTGAAAAAATCCCCCTTCCGTGTGCAAAAATGGACTCTTCCATGTAAAGTAGAGCAGTCCAAAAATAAATCCGCTAAGATAGGACTTTGACATAATCACTGAAGTCCAAAAAAATGGATTTTTAAAAAACACCCATGTAAAATTGCAAATTAGACCAGTCCAAAAATAACCCTACTGAAAGACTTTGACAAACTAGAAGTCACCAAAGTCCAAAATATGACTTTTATAAAAATCCCCCCTCCGTGTGAGAATAGACTCTGCCAGCACACTTTCTGTAAAATTGCGAAATAGACCTGTCCAAAAATACATCCACTGAAAGACTTCACCAGTCCAATGATGAATTTTAAAAAAAATGAACCGCTCCGTGTAAGAATGGACTCTTCCAGATAACACCGGGCTCGCTGATTGGCTGCCACCCCCCCTCTTTAGGACATAGATTCAGGCTAAGTGATTGGTTACCTATCTAATTAAATTAAATAGACATATATGCCAGTAGGTGCAATCTGCAGCTGGGGGTCAACGACCTTAAGGTCATTGACCCTCTGGAAATTGGAAAATGACAAAAAAATCCCCCAATATATCATTTTGACGTAGTCTATGACTAAAATTATACATGTGTCATTTGAATAAATATCTAGTGCACCCTTTTACCAAAATTTAGGTCATTTGGTTTTAAAACCAGAGCACAAGAGCCAAAAGTGTACTTTTTGGTCATAAAATGGCCAAATAATCGTAAAATTAAGCATTTTGTTGTACTGTATGCCTCAAATGTTATTGAATCCATGTGCGCATATGTCTAGGGCACTCCTATACTAAATTTCAGGTCATCCGGTTCTAAAACCAAGGTACAGGAGCCAAAAGTGTCCTTTTTTGGTAAAAAAATGACCAAAAAATCGCAAAAATAAGCATTTCTTTATACTGTACACCAAAACTGATATTGAATCTATATGGGGGACTTATCAAGGCACATCTGTGCCAAATTTCAACTCATTCGGTTATAATACCAGGATACAGGGGGCCCAAATATACAGTTTTGGTCTTAAGATGACCAAAAAACCTTAATAAAATCATTTAAGAGACAGATATGGAAAAAATGAAAAAAACGTCCGAGGGTATTGGCCCACTCTACCCTTGTGCCAAATTTCAAGTCATTCGGTTGAGGAACAACGGAGATACCGTGTTCTGAAGATTTGACAGGAGAAAGAAAGAAAGAAAGAAAGAAACATTACGAATATAATATATTTCACCATACCTATGGTATGGCTGAAATATAAATATATCATATGACAGAGTAACTACATGTACATGGGCCATCTGAGACAAAAAAAAGGTTGCGTCTCAACAACTTCAAGGTACTGTGGTTGGTTACATACTTAATTAAGAAATCCAAAATAAGTAATGTTCATCCATGTCCAAACTAATACAAATTCAGAAAATGGAATTTCAGACTTTTGCATGGTGCACAACCAACAGGGTAAAAAGCTCATTTTTCCAACCACGTACCACAGACAAAAAGGCAAAAATACACAATACATTTCATGCAGGCCTGAGGTCTACGAACTCTTGTTTCATTTGCACCATTGTGATAGTTCCTATTCACTCTAGAAAAACAGGCGCAACATAGCAAACGAAAAAAATCCAATCCTTTCATCGAAGTTCAACATTGCTTTGGTTTCAGCCATACGCTGTTCAGCACTGGACTCTCCCCGGAACGGCAGAAAGTCGTCCTCCTCTACCAGTTACGGCTCCACGGTGACCTTTTCCTGCAGTTCTGGGTACCGTTTGTCCGGCAGCAGCAGCAGGACGTGCAGAAGCAGCGACTGGTCTGGGTCAACCGCATCTTGTCTGCGTAAGTTTTACTGATGGGGTGTAGTGGCGACGATAGTGTTAGTGGTAGTGGTAGGGAGGGATCCCGAAACGCCAAAGACACTGAAACAAGTGCAAAGGTCCGTGCAACTTGGAGAGTCCTGACTGAGAGGAGCAAGGGGCCAGTCCCTGGCCTAAGCACTAAGGCATGTAGTAGTAGATCCCCTCATCTATACTTCGGCGTAAGGCCTACGTCACATTTTCTACCCGGGGCCCGGCCGGGATGTTTGCGGAAACGAAACATGAGATTTTATGCCAATAAATATGCACAGGGTATGCCATTGAATTGTTTTTGGTCCGTGTTGTGTTGTTGTTGTCTTTGATAGCATATTTATCGTTCCCGAAGGCTGCCCGGCCGGGCCCCTTTGTGGAAATGTGACGTAGGCCTAAGTCCTCCTGTTCCAACAGGAGAACACACTTGCGACGTGTCCAGTTTATTTTTTTTCCATGAAAAGACTTTAAAAAAGCTTAATTGTACGGCCGGCGTAAACAGTATAGAAGCTGTAATTGCACACACAATTGGCTATGAAACGAACATGGCGGCTATGAAACCAATATGGCCGCTGTGAAGCCAATATGACGTCTTTGACAATCTTTAATTTATTTTCCTTATTCTACTTTGAAGAAATGATTTAGACTTGCTCAACCTAGCAAAGTTACGATTCTTGAAAACAATGTTGTTTTTTTCTTCTATCAAAACATTTTTAGGGATAAGTTGTCCATACGTCAGCCCTCCTGCACACTGCTCCATGACAGGTGGTACATATTACGGCGATGTCCTGACCTTCACCTGTAACACTGGATTCCGAATGTCAGGAAGCAGCAGGTTGACTTGCGGATCATCAGGAAGATGGAGCAGTTCTCCGCCTACCTGCAACAGTAAGTTTGTGTATAGTAGTAGCACGAGAAGGAGGAACAGCAGTTGTTGAAGTAGTAGTTTAGTAAGAGAACCTGTGGTAGAAATGTTTCTAGTCATAACGGTAATAGTTGTAGGCCTAGAAGTAATAGTAGTAGCAGTAGTTATAGTTATAGTATCAGCAGCAGTACTTGTACTAGAATAAGTGATGGACTATATGTTGTAATGATAGCTGTAGAACATCAGTAATAAGTAGGCATCCGTCCATCTCAAAAGATGATGGTAGCTGTTGTTACATAAATGCAGAATTGCCCCGTAGTTTAAGTAGTTTTACGTGTTACAAAACACCTGTAAAAGAATACAGATAGACACAAATTCACAAAATGTTATTTATCAGGTTAAAACGCGAAAGTCCAAGAACACAGTGCAACACCGCATGTTATATGCAAAATATGTTATCTATGTTTTCATTCCAATAGTTGTATCCTGCACCGACCTCCCTGCGCCTACCCACGGCAGTGTCAGCGGTGGTTCCGCGTTCCAGGCCATAAAAACCTTCATGTGTGATACTGGGTACGAGTTGGCAGGAAGTAACACTAGGCAGTGTGCGGCTTCAGGAACATGGACCGGTACTCAGCCTGTCTGCAACAGTGAGTGTACCTAACTTTTATTCTTGTAGAGTCGTACGAACTAATGGATCCTTGGTTTCGCGCTGAAAAATCACTACAACGCGATCTTACCTTTAGGGAGATAAAGTCATGAATGTATTGTCACCTTATACAGTAGAAGCCCTTTAATTGCACTCCCCTTTTGCCAGTACATTTTGTGCAACTATCCGGATGGTGCGACAAAGAGAAGTTATTCAGCTGGACCACATCACTACGGGACATAAGGATTCCGTGCAAATAACAGAAGTGTGTAGTTATCCGTTGGGCAATTAACTGGATTCTACTGTATTGGTAATAAAATGTATGAGGATCTGACGTTTTGATTATAGGCAAATGCAATTGCTTCCAACTCCCTTTAAAACCTCAAGATTGGTTCAAATTCTATCTTAAGGGGTAGCGACTAACAAGACTACACCCCGGGCAAGGAGCGTCTGTCATTGATCTTATGTAACTCTAAATGATTATCTGTAGGAAAGCGATGTGCAGCCCTTCAAGCACCACCCCATGGGTCTATCAGCGGAACATTCTTCCTTGGTGACACGGTGACCTTCGCCTGCAATGCCAAGTATGAGATGACGGGGAGCAGCAACCGAACATGCCAGACTACTCAACAATGGACGGGATCACAGCCTACATGTGTGGGTGAGTATTGGTGGTTTGTTGATGCAATAAGCCATCTCTCCGTTCTGAGTGCGCAAGTGCAGTCGTGATGAATTGTTGTCAAGTTCAACATCCGATTCCTTGTAACTACCTTGCAATAGACGATAAACAAACTTATGAATTTAACTCCAGGAAAACAGATTAAAAGGGAAACTACATGAAATTGGAGTTCAATCAGCAAACTAGATCTGGCATTAATCCATGACCCCCCATAATTATAATTTATGATTCTTATAATATCCCCTGTCCATTCACTGCGGCCACACTTTTGTTACAGAAATGCGATGTCCGGCTTTATCTATCCCACCCAACGGACAGGTGGTCGGCGGAATGGTGATCGGAGACCTGCTTCGTTTCACCTGCAACCTGGGTTATTACCTCGTCGGTAACACTACCCTTCTTTGTCGGGACGACAAAACATGGAACGGGTCGCGACCAAACTGCGAAAGTACGTATCTTGTTATGTCTGAGTGAGTGAGTGAGTGAGTGAGTGAGTGAGTGAGTGAGTGAGTGAGTGAGTGAGTGAGCAAGTTACTGAGTTAATGAGTTAATGAATGAAGGAATAAATTTATGAATGCCTGATTTCAATAAGGTCACATCCAATAATGCAGCAGCCATAATACGGCTGAATATAACATTCTAAGTGTTATCTCTTCCCAGAGGTGGTCTGTCCACCCCCTGCAGTGCCTCCGAACTGTGACGTCAATGGCGGGAGAACCTACGGAGACACAGTGACGTACACATGTGACGTAGGCTACAGACTCAGCGGTACCGGTACCAGGGTTTGTCTCGCCACAGGTGTATGGGGAGACACTGCGCCGAGTTGTGAAAGTAAGTGTGCCATTTTGGAATAGATAAAAGTTTGTTTATATAAAAGTTCACCTGTTTTAGAACAGTCAGGTCTTGAATTATTTCAAAGAAGACCAGCGGGTAGGTTTTATATTTGGTGAATGTAGTATTAATATTTTGTATTGGACTCAAATTATTTTGAAGTATTGTTTTCCATAAGTATGCTAACGTTATTATCTGTATTGGTATGCAGCATGCTATCAGTTTATAAATAAGCTTAATGTTGTCTACCCTAAAGTTGGATAAAATCGTGACGATGTTGTCAGTGATATGATACTGGGATATCAACTTTCTCCCCACAGGAAAAGCGTGTAGAATACTATTCCCACCGTTACACGGCGCCGTGTCAGGAGGTCATCACTATGGAGACGTGGTGACGTATACCTGTGACGTCGGTTACGACCTGATCGGAAGTCCCAGCAGAACCTGTCAGGAGAACCAACAGTGGACCAGTTCCCAACCCATCTGCAAACGTATGATATTGACAAGTCCTTTATTCGTGCTGTAGAACAGCGAAGGGGAAACAGTATGATGCATATAGCCTTCATATTACATTTTTGCATTTTGCGACTTGCAGTCGCAAAATGCCTTCTGGCCGGTGTAGTCGCCGTTGTGATGTTGTGATGTTGAGATGAACGGACCTGTTCAATTCATGCCAAACATTTCTATACCTGTTAAAACGGGCATTTGTTCAACATGTTCGCACTAGCGCAGTGGTAAAGTTTACGCATTCTAAACCAATGCACCCGGTTCGAATCCGGGGAGGTAGATTTTTTTCAACTTTTTTTTTCTTTTTTACATCCATTAAAATACTAATTTTTACATCCATTTGGCCACACCAATTTATTTCTTTGGTTAACGGATTCGCCGCTTCGTTTTTTTGCCGAATAGAAATAAAAATTAAAAAAAAAAACTTAAAAATGCCCCGCAACAGAGCTCACTCAAAAACAGGCAATGTGTAGTGAAATTTGCTGCAGTTCACGCAAATTTTAACAGGTGGCGTCTAGATCTGCTGCAGTTCAGGCACATATGTGAATCTCTCCATGCGCCAATATCAGGTTTAGTTACCCTGTTCTATTTATATGACATTCTAATAACTAGAAAAAAAAACGTTCACACACGCAAACATTGGCAAAATGCCAGCTTTTTTAAAAGCACTTGTTTCATAAGATTCCTTGATGATACTAGCATAGACTACTTAGTCTTCAGAAGCATTCTATCGTCTGTTGTAAAGACGTTTGTACAGATAGAAATAGTCGTATTTTTCATATCCAAACGTGTTTTATATGCACATTACAAATCCAATGAATTTCCTGGTTTATGGTTTTGAAACTTTTGGCATGCACATTACATACATCTTATGAATAGGGCGGACTAGATGAAATTAGAATTTACAACAGAAGAAATTAAGAATAGCAATTTATGGATATCAATGTAATTTTTTTCATGTTCCTTGTACGTATCAGTGGTCCAGTGTACCCGGTTGAACGCCCCTACCCAAGGCACCATGAACGGTGGGAACACCTACAACAGTACCGTGTACTTCACCTGCGCGCAAGGATACACCTTATCGGGCAGCTCCAACCGCACGTGCCAGGCAGACGGGATGTGGTCCGGCACACAGCCCACATGTTCAGGTACTGAGAATAGATTAAAACAAATATCCTTACATCGGCACACAGCCTACATGTCCAGGTACTGAGAATAGGTTGAAGCAAATACTCTTACATCATCTAAAAATACAAATTATTTTGTCAGGCACTTTACGAATGACAGTTGATTCCCAATAAAATTGATTGATTGATTGAATACCATCTTTATATCATCATTATTATCATCATTCATCTTTATGTTGTATATGGTTTGTAGGTAGATGGTTTTGATTTTATTTGATCAATATCACAGCTAGATCGCTACTGTAACAGTTTCTGAAAAAAAGTCGAACACAATGAGCTACATAATGGACTCAGCCATTTACAATACCGTTTGCCATTATTTGTCATTTTCCACTCGCAATTTGCTAGCCCTTTAGCCTGGATACCAGACCACGGCCCAATATTTTTTTTTCTCAATGGTCACCACGTAACAAGGCCTGAAGGCCACTCAATGATATTAGGGGGCATGTTGGCCCTAGAGCCGAGTTTTAGGGCTGTATAGGCCCTGGAAACAGTCTGGAATCCAGGCTACAAGCCCTAAGGCACAAACTTTACAACAAAGTGTTAATATTGCAAAGGTTATGTGTATAGAAACTTGCATGCAGTATCAGAGTTAGATATATGCGAAATATCAATGATTGGAAACTGCAAATTAGCTGTAACTAGTAAGTAGACGCCCTTCAAAGAAGACTAATAAAGTGGTTTACTGCACCGATCTGTTATTTTAATTCAACAGCACGGGAATGCCCTGAGCTGGATGCACCGTTGAACGGAGACAGAACTGGCGGTACGTCTGTCGGATCTTTCCTCGTCTTCTTCTGCTACACCGGATATGACATCACCGGTGGGGATTTCATGCGGACCTGTGAGGCTGATCAGACATGGAGCGGGACTCAACCGACTTGTCAACGTAATTATATAAGAGACCTAGAGAAGAAAATATACATAGTACAATTATGTTTCTTATAGAAATGCATGATATTTAGATCATTTTCCATTAGTCAGTGGTTTAGAATTACTTTATAAGTTTAGCTGTTTTTCCTTTTCATCCATTAGACCACTTAGCCTACGGGCATGAACATGCAATAAATATAACGATTAATATTATTATATCTTTCATAGAAAATAGGTAGACTTCAGCTGTGTGTTATCAAAATATGACAAAAAAATAAAGACAAAATTGTAAAAACATCGAATAAGATAAGAACCAGACTTACAATTCCAGAAGTTTTGACACCAATATGTTAATATTGACAAGTGCTTTGGACGTGCAATTGTTTTAGGTAAGAGGAGCAAAATGAACATCTAACAGACAAATTCCCTGATGCAGACACATACCAACAATACATTCTTCTTCAAAAATATGCTTTCAACAGGTAAAACATGCCCGGAGCTCCAGCCACCTCCGAACGGAAACATCACAGGGACCAATCTGTATGGTGACGTGGTGACGTTTACCTGTGCTGCTGGGTACGAGTTGATGGGCAGCGATACAAGAACCTGTCAGGGGAACGCCCAGTGGAGTGGAAATCAACCTTCCTGTTCTAGTAAGTTCAAATCATTCCCAATATAATTTAATTTGATTGATGAAAAATAAGACGTTTTAAAAAGCCTACTTTCTTATAATGATAAATGATAAGTAAACGATTCCGAGCAGGATTACTTTGTCAGGGGAGTGAAAGAGGCCATATACATCAGAGCACACCAACCTTCCCTCAACCGAGACGGGGGCCGATACCGACTTCCAAGCACCTTTGACCCATTGCTGACGTCACACGTCCGGTCCGAATGTGTGACTTAGGCTTTGGGTCATTTCAACTTGATAAGGATCAGAGGACTGATCGAAAGCTTGTTGTTAAGCGCTTTATTTTGTGTACGGTTATAAAGTTCAAATTGCAACATGATAAATCAACGAGTTTTTTTTTCTGTGGCCTTACACAGGAGTGCAGTGTCCAACCCTGAGCCCCATTCCTAATGGACAGATGAGCGGAGGAACTCTGTTCGGTCAGCTGGTCAGTTTCCTGTGTAACTCTGGTTACGAGTTAAGCGGGAGTTCGTCCCGCGTGTGCCAGTCTGACAGCACTTGGTCGGGGATACAACCTTCCTGTGTCCGTAAGTTTGGTGATACATTTAGCATGTCTCCAAATCTCTCTCTCTCTCTCTCTCTCTCCCTCTCTATCTGTTTCTGTCTGTCTCTCTCTCTCTCTCTCATTGGATCATTACAGGCCGCATTTAACGTTATTTTAATACCTCGTTTTCTTTTGTAATGTAACATTTAGAGGACATAAAATGAGTACAAGTACAGTGTACATAAACATTGTACACAGTTTCAAAAACATTTTCCTATGCTATAGGTTGAAAGAGCAAAGACCTTGGAAAGAGTTATGAAAATAGATACAGATGAATGCGTTTTCATTTGCCGCACTATTGACTTACGTACAAATGCCTATTAATGCATACTGCATATGATATACATAAATGTTATAATCATTGCCCCCACACAGCTATGAACTGCTCAGAGTTGACCCCACCGCCAAATGGAGCCATTCACGGCGGACAGTTACTGGGTGATGCGGCTGTGTTCACCTGCGCGGAGGGATACGAGATCCAGGGCAGTGTAGTCCGGTTCTGTATGTCCGACCAATCGTGGAGTGGAGAAGAAACCACCTGTCAAAGTGAAGTTCCTATTTTTGGTTTTCAATATCATTCTATTTCTTCAAGTGTAGTAAACACAGCACGTGGTTACCTTTGGCTGACATAAAGCCATGAGGTTAAATATTAAGATTTAACCTAATTGCATAAAATGAACTTCAACTTCTCATTTGAGGGCCTTTGATCTAGGTTCCATTGACAAATTGGGTAATTCTATTACATTTGTATTTTACTACTTATCTTATTATCAGGGAATGAAGTACAAACTAACACATCTTTCCATAAATGAAGTAACCCAGTCTGAAATAAACTTAAAACGAATTGAATGCAATCTTCTAGGAAAGGAATGCTCTCAGTTGGACCCCCCTCACAACGGTGGCATCAATGGTACAAACTTCTTCGGCGACACGGTCACCTTTGACTGCGATGCTGGGTACAATCTGGTGGGAAGCCCGTCCCGTACATGCCAAAGTGATCAGGGATGGTCAGGAGTGCAGCCACACTGTGAAAGTGGGTAATCGTGACTTGTCATAAAAACTTAAGCTTTAACGAGTGCGATTAAAGCATCTCGCATAACTCCTTCCTTCTTTCCTTCTTTTCTTCCCTCTTTCCTTCCTTATTTCTTTCTTTTTCCGTCCTTCTTTCTTTCTTTCTTTCTTTCTTTCTTTCCCTTTTCTTCAGAAATCCATTATTGAATTCATCATCTTGTAATTTTTCAGATCTATTATATTGTATGTATGCATTTTTACCAGCGGAGGACATAAGTATTTAGATTTTAACACGGATTTAACTTTTCGCTTATAGCCTAAGGAATACCAATGATAACGCGAGGTAAATTCCACGTAAAACCTTTATGGTATTCATGTTTGCAAGATAACAGTTACAGCTGTGAGGTTTAAATGTACGAAAACTGGCCATATGACCGTACATAGCTTAGTGGAGTATGTAGTTAACGTTTAATATCTTGGTATTCAATCTTAGGGATACGCTGTACAGCTCTTGTATCCCCTGCAAATGGCGTTGTATCTGGCGGTTCGTACTTTGGAGACGTTGCCAGCTACAGTTGCTATCCAGGATACCAACTCGCTGGTAATTCTACACAAACCTGCCAGGCTGATGGAGTATGGAGTGGAACAGGAATGACTTGTGTCAGTAAGTGACATAGCCTGGCTTCAATCCTCCGTTGTTACCGCTGGCTCAACATTTTCTAAGTAACATATTTCAACATATTAGCAACACTGATAGTTACTGCCGCCCATCTCCCCCCTACATTGCCCCTGAAGTTAGCTATAAGTGCGAAACGTTGACTATACATCGCAAATTAAGTGTATTCCGCATTAAAAAGCAGACAATTGGTATCATTTTGTAGCACGTGCATAGAGAAATGCTTACAAAGGATCTTTACTGTGTTATGTATTATTTTATGTGCTGTTTGTGTTTGAAAAGATTCCGACTTTAATTGAAGTTGCTTACAGCAATATTGTACGTGTAGGGCATATCTATGCGGAAATATATATATATGTTTTTAACATTCAAACTCAAAATAGCAAACACTTTCCTTTACAACACCTTCTATATGAATACATTTAGTTGTAGGATACACGATGTTGGTGATCAATTGCTTGGAAAAAGAAATATTTTGCCTTTCAAGGATTTTGCTGATATACAAAATCCATCATTTTATACAAGCCTTTTAAATACGAGACTAAGTATTCTCCTATCCTCAGGGAAACAGTGCGCACCATTGAACGCCCCTGTCAATGGCAACATGACTGGTGGTAACTTCTACGGAGACCAAGTTGCGTTTTCCTGTGACACTGGATTCCAACTCACCAACAGTGATGTCAGAGTTTGTGGAGCCAATGGCGTCTGGAGCGGAGTACAGCCGACTTGTGAAGGTGCAGTTCCACGAATCATAGCTCAGTAGATACCAAATAGCATACCACTGATGTCAATAGATAGAAATTATTAATATACGGTGGTGCCTGTCATTTTCAAATGTCAAAAGTCTTCTTCCCACCCGCTTCATTTGTTCAGAAGTATTATGCTATTGGCTTTTTGTTCGTGAGAGGCAAATACGCAATATTGGTTGGTGAATCTTTTATTTGAATCTGAATATGTTGCCTTGATCGATATGAATATTGTAATCATCACTGGTACCATTATGCCATGCAATACTGAAAATAATATTATGATACTCTTATGCTTTCCTGTAGCCTAAGCTTTAAAGTAATAAAGGATTACTGTTTTAATAGTGTTGCTAACATTAACCTTACATGGTGTGTGTGTTTTACATTTTGTTTATCACAGTCGTGGAGTGTAGCGTCCTTCAGACGCCACCAAACGGCAACATGACAATGTCTGGAGTCACCTATGGAGACACTGTCACCACAAGCTGTGACTCTGGGTACGACGTAGTCAGTGGGGACACTGTCAGGACATGTCAAGCAACCGGGGACTGGTCTGGTACTCCCGTTTTGTGCCAAAGTATGCATTTTGATAGGTTGTAATTGATACTTTAGAAAATCAAATTTCTTCAAAGTTTGGATAGAATACTTTTTCATATCCGATAATAAAAGTCACCTAGATTTCGTTTTTAGGAAGAAGTTACAACTTTCAGTTATTTTGAACTTCTATAGACGATGTTGATTTGCTTTGATTAACATATTTGGTGTAAAGTTGTAATGACGGATGTTAGGGTTATTCCTTGAATAACCACTGCAGGTTACATACGATTTAATGTATCCATTGTGCTGTCAAACGTTTTTCTTACAGAAAAGTGTTGTACGCAACCGTCTGTTCAGTATGGATCCTACAACGGAACTATTTGTTACAACGAGACCATCTCTATAGAGTGTGAAGAAGGCCATTATCTATCTACACCAGATGCTGAAATGACTTGCACGGAAACAGGAACCTGGGACAAGCCCATTCCTCGATGTGAAAGTATGTTCTCCTGCACTTCCAACCCATTGATGATGTGAATGACAAAACAATAATAGCTATCGGGCATTGTCCTAATAACATCAGTAACTTTTTGTCCTGTGAAAACTTCCACCAAAACGAGCCACGGTTAACAAAGACAAACAAAACATGTGAATAGATCACAAACAGTGACGTTACGGCAGGTGCAGGAAGTTGTGGTGAGATTTTATCGATCACCCACACAGTCATTAACTCTAAATTATATCACAATATACCTACAGAAATCTGCTGCAACGCCTCTATAGCTGGGAGCAACGGGTATCTCACGGCGCCGTCCGGTTACTGTTTCGGTAGCACAGCGCTGATTCGCTGTAACCTGGGGTACAAGCTTGACGGGGAGGCAAACATTCTGTACTGCAACGCCAGTGGAGGCTGGGAAGGAGAGATGCAAACATGCGAAAGTAAGTCGTTGATATGCCAAGGTTTATAGATAATATAAAAACGTATGTAGTTGAGGGCATTTTTTAGTGTTTTCATGACTTTCCATATCCATAAAGCAAACAGCTTCATGTTCATCACGAAAGCCAAATTCAATCGCGGTTTAGCGCAAACTACATTGTAATTTTCGGTATTTGACATAATATTGCTCTTCTAATATTTTGTGCTGTGAGGTGAGGCTTTCAGAGAAGGTTAGAAGATATACATAAGTCCGACCATGTTGGAGCTATGATTTACTGAAAAACAAATTTTTTATCTCTCTCCATTTTGAGACGTGAAAATTCTCAATTATAAATCTACGATATTTTGCCATGTATGAATTCTTGTATTTTCATACACTTCATTCGCCTTATTCTAGGAATCACTTGTGGCGACCCAGGCGAAGTAAGGAATGCCGTTAGGATCCTGACAGGGACGTTCTATGGAGACACCGTCACTTACATCTGCGACACGGGCTTCCTTCTGGTCGGTAACGAGACTCACACGTGTAACGAGGACGGTTACTGGGGCATACCGCCGTTTTGCGAAGGTAAAACGAAATGTGTAACCGAATCTTATCTGGTTTTGTTACAAGTTTGAGGTGCAAAGGAGAACTAGAAAAAAAAATCAAGAAAAACATGGTAATTATTATGTGTTTCAAATGTACCGGCGGCCTTGACGTTAGGGTTGTTAGCTAGGAACCTAGAAGTACTGAGTTTGTATATCAGACAGGTTCTGGTGTTGTGAAAAGGAACTTTGAGCCAATTATGTTGTTTTTTCATATGTTTGTTATTCTGTTATCAGTCATGTCTGTTATCAGTGACCTGTACCTAGCCCGTCGAGGTATGAATGTACAACAAAGGTCTTTCATTAGTATTAGTATGTTATCGCGCGGCGTAAATGAGTACCTATTCCGTGGAGAATACGTTACATTGAGGCCCCGTTTTTGAGAACAGTCATGCCTCGAGCACCGTACGAAAACGGACACACCATCTTTTTGTGAGTGTATTTAAAAATCTGTCCGGATATGCAGCTTGTATTCATCAGTGCAAACCTGGTGTGTTACGTTATTAGGAGTTTCATCAGGTATATGCAATAGAAACAAATAGCCAACGGTGTTTGCAGTATTTTTTTCATATACATGCCCTATTTCTCTTCGTTTTCAGCAAACAGCTTGTGCAATAGGACTCATCTTTCCGTACCCAAAGACGGCTCCAAAGTCTGCTTCGACAGTCCGCAGGGCACGACTCCAGTGGAGTACTGTCAGATGCACTGTAACGCCCCGCTGGTGTACAGCGCAAGCACGTCCATGTATGAGTGTAGTGTGGATACGTCATGGCGCTGGCAGGTCCGACAGGTGTACTCAGGCATCACCTTGTTTAGCGTCGTCTCTGTGGGAGAATGTTCGCGTAAGCATATAGTATTGTCATGGCCCTTAATACATGTTATTTCAATGGGAGGAGGAGGGAATTTCATAGACTAAGAGAAACAGAATTCCGCCCATTTAATAGATATCATAAGCCTAATAACAAGTGTGTCTTTTTTACTAGAAACCAAATCTATATGAACCTTTCATGGGCCTAGGAGAAACAAAGCCCCTTTTAAGGGCCCGGTAATCTCTTTCAATACAACTGGCTCCTTCATCACCCTTCACGCCATTCTATCTGTAAAAGAAAACCTGCTTAAAGTTCAGAATGCAAATACTCATTGGAAGCTACAAAGGGGGCAGGCAAATCCTCATTCAACTGTCCTCTTATTAATTATCAGCAGAAAGTTACCATTTCGTTTACAAGTGGCTCAGGGCCAGTATATGATATGCTAACACGTTTTTGCCCCTTGCAATGCACGCAGCGCCATTGAACCCGTTCGTCCCTATAACCGTGGGAGGACTGGTCATCACAGCAGGACAGCCGCTGGACATGACGGCTATAGAAGACGAGATGAAGTATCAACTGGACCGACTCGGGCTGTGCAACAGTCCGTGTGAGGTGGGCTAAGTTACTTATCATTTCGTATTCATAAACTGCATCGAGCCATAAATCAGCCTCATTGCTAAAAAAAATCGCTACTTATTGTCTGCAAATCAAACACCAGATGTATCATAAACAGCCTTGCTTTTTCGTAAAATGTCTCAGATCAATTTTACATACTAAACATGTGTCACATCCTATACATGAGTCACATGTTGAACATGTGTCACATACTGCGTCACATACTAAACATGTGTCACATCCTATACATTTGTCACATGTTAAATATATGTGTCACATCCTAAACATGGGTCACATCCTAAACATGGGTCACATCCTAAACATGGGTCACATCTTACCTTGATCTTACACATGGGTCACATGTTGAATATGTGTCACGCGTAAAATATGTACATGTGTTTTATTTCCAGATCGGAAGCATAACAGTTGAAATCTTCAACGCACGGAGGAGGTCAGGCGGAATCCAGTACCAGATTAGCGTCCAACTCCGTGCGTACGCCGACCCAGCCCTGATCACTCCCACCAACACTATACAGATGGAATGGGTTCGGATCGCAGGCGTGCTGAGGTGACAAAACATTCAGTTTATTCAAATTTAGATTGCTTTTGTTAAAATTCATTCACTATACAGATGGAATGGGTACGGATTGCAGGCGTGCTGAGGTGATAAAACATTCAGTTTATTCAACTTTAGATTGCTTTTGTTAAAATTCATTCAAGTATACATAAATCTTTATAAATTTAGTTTTATCTTACTATTTCGCAAGTGACTAGATCATTTTCATTTATCTTTATCTAGGTGTATTTTTTGCTTCATTTCATCTTATTTCATCTATTTCCTTTTAATCGTGTATTTTGTCACAAGCAGTGTGCTATCACTTAGTGAAAAGTAGCCCTTTGTTTGAATTAGCTTAATATATCGAAGCTGCAGGCTAATCTAGATTTCCTACTACATTGTATCACCAGGCAGCAGGCTATGCAGTTACAGACGTTGGTACAGAGAGGAGGACTGGTGTTGACCGTTGGAAACCAGACGCTGTCCGTGGCTGATAACGGGATAACCATCTCTAACCCCAGTCTGGGCTGCAAGGGTGGAGAGATCATGCAAGGGGTTGACTGTTGTAAGAGTCATTCAAGAATAATGTTTTATTGTACTGATGTTTCGCTAAGGATATAACAAACTGCAACATACGACTATGATATGATCGCTAACTGATGGCATCCTTGTGATGGCAATGTATGTGTACTACTGTATTAAAATGATGTTTTAGACGCTTGTCTACACCACCTGCATAAAAATCCCGCGGCGTCATCAAAACTAGTGTAAGAAAAAGGTAATCGTGACATTGATAATATGACAGAAGGAAATTTATTCCAAGGGTTTCTTTCCTGCGTACAGTTCCATGCGGACCAGGAACATACCATGACACTTATGACGGCATCTGCCGGCCTTGTGGGTACGCGAGTTATCAGGACGAGTTTGGACAAACCGAATGTAATCCCTGCCCTGGAACGTTTACTACTGAAGGTCCAGGAGCCAAGGACATCAGTGAATGCAAAGGTACATACATCTACTTTTTTAGATAGATAACGACTAAGATCACCTCCATTGTATAGTGATATAACACACCGTGTGTGACATATAGTTCGGCGTATCAGAAATTAAGAGTTAGTCGTTGCAGTTGTCAATCACAGATGTTCTGGATTGCAGAATTTGCTGACTGCGACTGTGGCATCCATCCTTGCATTTTGAATGCAACTGGTTATTTCTGCCATTGCTTGGTTGGATATGAGAAGAAAGGCGACGACTGTTTCGGTCAGTATCTACAGTAGGCAAGCACACATCTATTTCCCTAGCTAGCTTCCCTAATATCTTCTCATATCTTCTACAATTAATTAAGAATGTTATGCTTTTAATTCAAATATAGACCATTGTCGTATAAGGTAGGCTAGTGTAGTAGACAACAGGAATACACATAATCATATGCATAGAAAGATTATAATAGGACCTTTTTAACTTTCAATAACTGATTTTTTCTCACCAACTTGATATAGACATAGACGAGTGTGCAGATCCGAACATCTGCCCCAATGCCAGGTGCATCAACCGGCCAGGGAGCTACTCCTGTCAATGTTTAACGGGATACGAGGGGCCGGTTTGCGCAGGTAAACTAGTCCGTATTTAAAAAAAAAATCGGAAGCATTGTCACTTCTATTCTACAGATATAGATGTTCAAATAGATTCGCATTAATTGAGTAATACATGTAATATGAAAATGCTCTCTCTACTTATTAGACTGCGAAGGTAAGTCACCCTAGGCCTGTACGTCTCGTTGGTAAATATTTCAATTTGTTGTTTCATAGATATTGACGAGTGTCGCTATGCCGGTTACTGCCCTGATCACTCCACCTGCACCAACACTGAAGGCGACTATTACTGCACCTGTGAGCAAGGGTATCAAGGAGACAACTGTGAAGGTAATGACAGACAGATCCGAATGGCATCTTTTGAATTTCCAAACATTGACTTTTTTTACTCACTTTGGTCCAAGGGAATATTTTCTTATTATTCTACTTATCATGTCTTATTTCATTTTATTTTATTTCCATCTTAACGTAAAGACCAAGTTTCATGCCTACAGAATTACTGGAATATTCTTCATATTTAATGGTATTATATAGTTTGCTGTTGTTGTGATTTTATTTGCTTATTTGTTTCAGACATAGATGAATGCCGTAATACCAGCCTGAACACGTGTGGGCCAAATCAACTCTGTGTCAATACAGTCGGCTCCTTCCATTGTGACGGTAAGATTCTTATGTGATTCAATTCAAATGTATTTTCTTATTTGTAACTGACTATAGCAACTAAACAATGATGTTTGTTCATACCATCATCATCATATCGTTCCGTGCTTGTACTGCAGCCAGGCTACGGCCTTCTCATTAGCTTCATGTTAAAAAAAAAGATTATACTAATTTCATAATAGCCATTCTTCATCAAAAACTCAAAACATTAAAACACACCATTTTGATGTACCCACATCCATTGATCCCAATGCCCAAATTCTTGTTGCACAAAAGTTTACAAATTGGCTAGATTTGCACTCACTGATTTCGCTACAGACTGCACGATGCACAATGGAAAGTGCTACATCATGTCGGACACAAAGGCAACGTTTACCGAGGCTGAGACAAAGTGCGCTGTCGGCGGAGGCATTCTGGCCACCGTAAAAGACCAGCAGACTCAGGACTTCTTTGTCCAGCTGCTGTCCGTGTCCAACACGGACGTGTGGATCGGCCTGACTGACCTGGACGTGGAGGGTCAGTTCGTGTGGACTGATGGGTCACCACTGGTCTACAGCAACTGGGCTCCAGGTGAGATTCCCCATGTCTCATATATTGTGCATAAAGAAGAAAATGAAAACATCTGTATCTTATTGCTGCGCTAACAGGGAAAGGACAAACGTTTTAAACAGTTCGAACATCGTCACTTGCTTGTCACCATATATGAAAATATGATATGTTACAAATTACAGGAGAACCGAATGGTGACGACACGACTGACTGTGTTCACCTGTGGCCTCTGGCGAACTTCCGCTGGGATGACATGCCGTGTGGCAGGAGCAACTACTACGTCTGCCAGTACAGCATGCCCTAGGATATATCCTACAGTATGTCCGCCAGTATACTAGGACATAAACAACGACCTACCAGTACACAATGGTATTTGCAAAGTAGAGCCTAAATGTACGTCTGCTCAAACAACATGGTTTTGAGCATGCAGCAGGAAGATCTGTTCAGATTCATTCTGTGTAGCAAATGTGTTTTTAAGGATCTGGAGCACAAAATCCAATACTATAGCCTATAGATAGCAAGTGAATCTTATGCCTGTAGTATTGTCAATGTTGTTTCTATTTGAGGCTGTACATTGTGTTTTGATATCCGGTTATCAACCGTTGTAACTGATTCCACCAGCAGAAATACATAGAAGGCAACGTATCTACCGTACTCGACATTTTTCTGCTTTTCGGTTTTGAAAAGAAGTCTGTTTGTGCCAAACATTAACCATCCTTGCTTTGTTGCAAATACAATGTTATCTGATACATACATTCATCACTAGGATGCTAAAAACCTGTTTACTGTCGGTATCCTTTGTTCAACGTTCCCCTAGAATAAATTGAACTGAAAGCACACACGGAATTACCCTTGATGACCCTAGGCTTTGAAGGCACAGACGGCTTGATCGCGTATGTGATAAACTTTCATCAGAGGTATTTTATTGATCAACTTCATCATGTTCAAACTGTCGGGTGACCGTATCCGCTGTCAAAACAACAAAGAGCAACTGGATATTTGTTGTAAACACATTTCTGATTATAACGGCGCATCCGATACAGTTTTGTGACTGTCTATGCGACAAGAATGTTTTAAGCTTTTTTTTTAGAACAACTTCTCTTTGAGTTCCATCTATCTGGATATCATCTTACAGTGATATATTTCAGCTACCCTCTTTTTGAAATGTCTTCACTGTACTTTATCGTTTCGGACGTCGACGTTGTCCGTAACTTACACTCAAAACCCTTTTATTACCTTCGTCAAGAAGGTTATATTTTGGGTAGCGTGTGTGTGTGTTTGTAAAAAAAGCACCTGGTCCATAACATGACGAATTTTATAGTAATATTCTCGAAACCCTTACAAGCGGCCTTGACCGAAGTGCCTATACAAGACTCAAGACGAAGGTTAAAGAACAACTGTCGGGGAAGGAATTTTGTTTTCGACCTTATCGTGTGCAAACATGATCTCATGACTATACCCCCTGCTGAAAAAAAAGCGTTTGATTACATTTACCATGACACAAGGGTTATGTTTGCCACATTGTGATATTTAGTCAGCTTTACCATTGTGTAGTTTTCTGTTCCTTTCTGTGCGTGCCCGTTCTTTATTGGCATACCCGTGTGTCCAGGTGGCCAACAATGTTTTCATCACCCCACGCATTATTTCGTTTCATTACTCTCATATTTAAAAATATAATTGCTATTTCCATTCATTAAACAGCCCCAATATTTCCGTTCATTTTCCCGACATCAATATAAAACTCGTATTGTGTATTTCACATTTTTTGCTCACATTAGTTCGATTGAACAGAACTGAATCTCTCTTTATATATATATAAACATGAACCAAATTCTTTTCAAGTGACTGAATCCCGACATCAGGAAACCCGGTCAAGTGTACATGTGTTGTACGATTGTCGTACGTTCGTCGCGCGATTGCCATACATACAGTTGCGAATTGGGGAAATTGTTGGGTTGGTCATTCAACTGTCTGTATTTAATAGGGCTTTTTCTGTGGTTGGTTATTTCAAAGGCTGCTCGAGAATTCTTCGACATCTAAAGTCGTACAACGACATACGGCGAAATTTGCCACACTGTAACGATAACAATAACTAACCACTTAACAACCATATATATGCATTTCACCCAAATACAATGCCAAATGGTTCTTCCGTTACTAGGGCACTACTTACCTACCCACCTGTTGACAAGAAATCGATAAAAGAAACAGTTAATTATTAACATACGGGAGGCAGACGTGTGTATTTGTCTTGCAAACGAAGTCCATGTACTATTTCAACATTTACGTCAGCCCAAAAACAAGTCACGCAACTTGACTCTTAGCATTTGGGGGACCCAGTCTCTAAAATAAGCTCCGAAAATGGCAACTTTTCAAGTCGCTAAAGGCCTGGTGCTTGTGTGGATTCTATCTTTTTCCGTTGAGGGGTTCCTACCGAACAGACTGAGCACGGTTCACACCTTGAACCCCACGGACTACACTCATGAGGAAATAACCCAGATTGGAGTTCTAAAAGCTGCTGCCAAGTTTTTAGAAGACAACCCTCCACCTGGTGGTGCGTCCTTCACTACAGGACAACTGCAGAATCTGGACCCGCTCAACCCAACAACGCTTTTCACAGCCTACTATGGAGGTAGGAAATTATTGTATATCTCCTTATCATACAGTTTCTTAATCGGGAAGTTATATGAAGCATTATACTGTCTCAATCAGATACTATCAAAGTCATTTTAGGTAACCAAATGATAACGTTATGTTAATCGTACGTGACCGATATGTTCAACTATCCCATACTCGAGCTCTCGATAGAAATTTTCATAAGTTCAACTATCTCTTACTCTGAACCTTTAGCAATTAGACAGGCGAACCTTATCGAGAGTCAACATTATTTATAACGTCTGTGTCACACACTATCTATAGTGTTGGGAACACGAACTTGATTACATACGCAGTATAGCAACCAAAGCTGTATACCATTGAATTCACAAACTGTGCTAGTTATGAATCTCATTATCATCAAAAGCGTGAAAACACTCGCTATTTCTAATTCTCCCATCCGTTTGTTCGAAATGTATACATCTTGATGTTATGATAGTTGTGTGCCATTCATGATACACTGATGTTGATGGTTTGATTTGTACTGGGTAGACAATGGGGTGGATATATAGCAGACATTTTCCCGTCCTCTCTACGTCTGGAAGACAAGAGAAACAATGGGACACTGCTTATACTTGCCTCAATTGACACTATCTCTTTATGTTTCCGGCTTTACAATCTACGATTCAGAGACCTTTATCTCATATCAATATAGGAAGATTAAGTTGGTCACCTAATGACTGTATTTTCTTCTAGTAAATTATGAAAACATTGGAGTGAAAACCTATTAGCGACAATTACGGATTACAAGTGCGCAGTACGAATTGATATCATGTTCCAAGGGTCAATGGCGGGTACCAGTTGAAAGATTATCGTATTTCGACTGTCAGTCAAAAACAACAGGCTAGTTATTTTTCATACTAACACACTCATGTTTGATATATATGACAGAAGTGGCAATATCAATATTCAAAATAGAAAAATCTTGGATACATTTCACCTAATAGCATATCATAAAAACGCCAGTTAACCTTCTTAAACGGAGCAAGTCATGACTCTTGGTAGCATTGAAAGAGGGGAAACACTCACCATTTCATCAATGTATCAATGTAATAATAACTGATTATCATCGTTAATATGATATATGTAGTACTATTGTATTACCCATGACAGTCCAACGGTGATGTAGCGTTCAGTAAAACTGAGCTTGTCAAATCAAGGGTCAGTTTTTGCCGGACTGAATATGAAAGTTTTTGGTCTCAAATATATATCCTGGAGATGTCAACAAGTATATTCGTGCTTTGCTTTTGCATTGCATTGTCATAGAGACCTGCTGATATCTGAACGTGTTGTTCCGCCCTCCCCACACCTGGGAGGGAAGGGAAAGCAAACAAACGCATGCAGTCCATAGTTTCCGCCATGACACTGTCGAATTCAGAGTTAGTACATTTCCGGCTTTAAAACCTACAATGCTTAGAAATCTTCTCTCCCATAACTGAAACTTACAAATAACTGAAGTGGGTATATGTAAACGGCTTTTCTCCAGTAAACTGCGACTAAGCTGGCGTCAAAATTATGAGCGACATTTTGTACAGATAATGGTTTTCACAGTTGCGCAGTACAAGTGGTTAACATGTTCCAAGGATCAAAAACAGGTTAAAGGTTGTGATACGTCGACAGTGTAAAACAACAAAAATGGGCAAATCGCAAGTTGTTTCCTTTTTGAACAAAGAATACATTACACGTATTGCTTTGGACGTAAATACACTCTCATTTCAGGGCAATACAAAGGAATGGAAGTAGATTGAATGTATGTTTTTCGTCATGTTCGTGTTCTGACTAATTTCATTTATTGCGTGTCTATATAATTTTCTGTTACGTTTGTGTGTGCGTGTTTGTTTATGTATATGTGTACGTATAATGCGTTGTGTATGTGTGTAATGTGGGTAAAGGTAAGGCAGTCTTTGTTGTTTGTATTGTGCATGTCTTTGTGCGAATGTTTAAACCATTAATCTTTCCCCTTCGCAAACTTTTGCTTGCTTAAGCTTAAAGATCTGCGTACTGTTTTTAGAGGTGACGTCAGGAGGAAACCTTCAGTCAGCGATTACAGAGATTATCGATGCGAACTCGCGAGTGGACAGCGACTACGTGTCTAGTGCAGAATATCACGTGGGTGGGGAGGAAATACAAGCAGGTAGTTTCGTTCATGTCCCTTTTTTTTCTCCAACCCTACCGCAGGGAACATTATACAATTTGCATTTTGTACGTGTCGTATTGTATCATTGTTGTGCCATTACAAATACTAACTCTGCATTTCCTTAACTTAAATATTCCACCTTCTGGTATGCAGCTTCTATGGATAACATTGAAAAAGTTTTACAGGATGTTTGTCAAGTACTCTCAGAGGTTAGGTCCGGATATTTTTCGACGTTTTTTTAGGCATTTTCATCGGACTTTCTATTTTGTTCCGTTTTCTTGATGTATCGTGGCCCAAACTGTCGGCACACGGAACTATCAAAGCTCCATAAACCTTGTCACTTCAACACATTATAGCCGTCCATCACGTTAGGCCGCGAGAAACGAAGAAAACGTGACAAAATTAGAAAACCCGATAAAAACGCCTACAAAACGTCAGAAAATATCCGGAGCCTAACCTCCGCTTGAAGAGAATTTGCCAAGAGTAATGAGGGACGGTTTCTTTGTTATTTTACATCTAATCCTCAGCGTTGTTTTAGATTACCTGAGGTCTTGTTTGTTTGTTTTTTTAGCCAATATCAGGATGATAACACAGCGGAACAGCATACTAGGGGTCCTATCGGCGGCATCTCCTAACTTCGAGTCAGCGAGGTCAATGATCGGAGTTTACCTGCACATCTTACAGGACTTCTACAGCAACACTAACTGGGTAGAGCTGGAGGGAGGGGTTCCGTACGAGGATCTCGGTACTTTTACTTGAGTTCATTTTAACCTAACCTTGTGCATAAATCATCGTAACTCATCAGGTTTAAAGAAAGGACCTCTTTCATAATCATATATTCTCAATTGAGCATCTTGAGCTAAATATAAATATCATGAGATATATTCAGCCCTTTTTTATTCAAGTGAATCAATCAATGAATGCCATGTTTCAGAAAGCTTATTGCGACCTCCGTCTCTGTTGAGGATAGCTGTCTTGCCCTATTTTACCCCTTTTGCAAAAACAAACTGTTATTCTTCGTCCAAGACGTTAACTGTTCTTTGATATACGATGTCTTGGCAATTCTGTAAACTTGTATTGCGAATGTATGTGTGAAAATGGTCTGTTGGGGCTTACAATTAAAATCAATTCGGGTATATTGCTATGATCTCTCCTGTGACTTTGTAGGGATGGAAGACAGAGCTCTCCGACCGGTGGGTACCACCGTTCCAACTTGCCAGGATTGCTCCGTTACTTCGTGAGTAGCCTTTAATGATTACAAAATCATAATAAAACAATTTTCATTGATAGGCAAACTTGCTGAAGTCAACGAAACACATAACAAGTGAAAATATGCATTCACATCCTAAAAGAAAACAACTTGTACTGAATAATCATAAAATTGTGAAAGTGAAGATGCGTACAAGACATCGCTTCATGTATTCATTTTGATTGCATGTATTATATATACTAGTAGATGGCCTAAAACTTTAACCTTTACAGCTATAACTTGAATTACATAGATGTTGTTTTGAATCCATCATCTTTCATGATCTATAGAATATGGTGTTTCTTCTTTTACTCACAGAGGATGCAGATATAACCTTCTTCTTCAGATGTTGCTGACTAGTGGATACAAGAGTGGTCAAACTAAAGTCAAGCCAGCTCGTAAGTCCATTTATTTTACAATTTTTCTTCTTTCTATTGTCACTTACACTAAATTATAGATCACCTTAGACGTACCAACAAGATGAAGGAAATCATGGACTTAAATCAGCTGTACCTATGCTTGCTTGCAACAGTGCAAGAAACTTATTACTAAACAGTGAGTCAGGGTGACTCTTACGTAATGGAAACAGACATATTCATGTGAACTATGCGATAAGTTGCCAAAATATTGTCAGCATTTACATACATTACCCTAAGTTAGGTACTGAATTTGAATGTTTTCCCCCCAATTTTAGCTTACACTGCCACGACCGGTAAGTGCAGCCATGGCGGTTTGCTGGATGATTCCCGCCTGACGGTTCCGACAGGAGGCATCAATAAGGAGACGAGTGTGCCCAGTCTGTCTCCGCACTACTATCTACATGAGCAGGCCGCAGAGGCAGCGGTGCAGGCAACCACTGACTTCTTCATTACACCAGGTACTACTTTTAGAGTATATTTCTACGTAAGAAGAATATATTTTTTAGATAAATCATAAGTTAGTTTGCAGATGGATACATATGACTGGATGATGCTTTTTTCAATTGGAAATCCGAATTTTACATCATCATCTAATCGGACATGCCTTGAGCTATCTAGATCTATCAATGTACTAAACACACCAAGTAAAATATTAAACTCATCCATTATGTATATTGGAAATTATAAGAATCTTTCACAGGCTGTACATGTCTTGGAAGATATCTGGGATAAGATATTCCAGGCTCTATTATTCACGAGACAGTTCATTTTATCATGATTAGAACTCGTTGGCTTTTAATAAGGAAAACTTGTGTATGCATAGATTATACAAACTGTGAAAGCAATGGGGAAATCATGACACTGTATCTATAGATCTGTTTCAAGTTTTAATTTCCATTTGTTGAGTTATGAGGCTGTGCTCTTATTCTCTTCTTTTGATTCTTTCCAAGCAGTATTGCGTAGCTATAATAGATTGTTTAAACGACAGGAGTATCTAGATATTAATTATAACCTCTATTTGGCTGTCTTACCTGTATGTAATGTTGACAGTTTTCCTCACCGTTGCCAGGTTACGGTCTGCTGTCCGAGATTGGGTCTGACAAGTTCCGAGAACTGCTGAACCTCGGCTCGGGGAACTCCATGGTGTTCGTGATAGACGTGTCTGGCAGCATGGGGAATGACGTGGCAGCAGTGAGCCGGGAAACTGTGCAGATAGTCCAGAGCACCACAGGAACGGCCAACGCACCCTACAACTACATTCTGTCTACTTTCAGCGATCCAGGTGAGCATAACTAAAATAATTTGCATTCGAATCATTCATTCTATGACTGTTCCTCCTTTCATCTGGTAGACAAGGACATGGCGATAATGATGAATAATAAAAATGTTACGATTGACTATGTACAAAAACATCCTATTTTCTAGTAGTCAGACATATGTTACATATACATGTAAAAGACAACATAAAGATGCCATTGATTAGATGAAATGATGAATAGATGACACACAATTGTTATTTGTTTAATTTGAGGTGTTTATTTCTTAAATCTTTATCGCCTTACGTTTTATGTAATATTCATGATCCACTGTTCTCTGATTATGAAACTACACCACGTAGCTCTGTTTTGTATCCACATTACAATATTCAACAATATTGACTAACGTCCTTTCTAATCTGATTTTTTTCTTACCTCACCAGAGATTGGACCAGTCCGCACAACCAGAGACCCAAACGAGATGATCACGTGGCTCGAGGCGCTAACAGTGCACGGCGGAGGAGACTGTCCCGAGTACTGCTTCTCTGGAATAGAACTGGCCCTTCGCAACTGCCTGCCGGAGTCTCAGGTCTTTATTTTCACTGACGCTGATCCGAAAGATCCAGAGAAGTACGGCAGCGTGGCAGCATTGATGCACGGGAAGCAGGCTGTCCTCAACTTCCTGTTGACAGGATCGTGTAACCGTCGCAGCTCACAAAGTGGACAGGAACTAGGCTACTTCAAAGGTAAAGAAGAATAGTTTTTAACATCATACCCAGTTGCTTGAGTAACTATTATTTGGCGTATATTATTGCCTAGGTGTCTAATATTCATTGACGTAAGAATAGTTTGTTTTTATTATATTTTTTTTTACTGAACACAAGGATTGAGAACATGAGCAACCTTATCTACCATGTATTTGATTATTCTTACAGTCTTGATGATTGTTTTTAGTTTGTTTTACGGTCTATCATGCAAATGTGCCGTTATTTTGTAACAGTGGAATAATTTTTGTTCCAAGTTGGTGAGATGCATACTTTTACACCATATTCCCTAGATCATTGGTATGTCCCGTAGGGGAGCGAGCAGGTAAATATCCAGACCACTATTATATCCGCGACCTAACCTCTCCTTGGAGATCGAGAATATACCTAACTGAAATACTTTGTTCCCTACAGCTACCTCTCACAGTGTCAACAGACAAAGCAGCGGCAGGAACTTGTACGACCTACTCGCGCAGGAATCCGGCGGATCGGTCTACGAAGGCGACAAAGAGAACATCGCGAACCTGACGGGCGTGATCAGTGTGGCGCTGTCCAACTCCGCCCCCGTCACCCTCTACAAGGAAACAGTGTCGGCGGGCAGTGGAAGGGTTCTGCCGCTAGAAGTGGACGGCGCTCTCCTGGAGCTGGTCATCTCCTTAGTGGCTGCAAACAGCGCACCAGACGTGGTTATAGAGACGCCCGACGGTAGGCTTTCATTCCCTCTGCATATGTCTACTAGGGATCACGATGATGTCACGTTGACGGCAGTGATAGGCAAAAAGCAGGTGTTTGGCAAAAGATTGATTTACATATTAAACAGTAATTTGATCTGCTTATTTAAATATCAATTTTTGATCCAATCTACTGACATCCTGGTAGGCACCATGGCCAGTCGTCGAATACCCCGGATATAAACAGCATTTTTGTGGTAGTATTATTATTAGCAATTTCACATAGACAAAGGTTGTCTAATGCCGGGAAAGGGAGTTTTGCGCTCGCCAGATAATATGTGTGTTACAGGTCTTATTGTGAGTAATGAAATTCACATTTCTAGTTACTATGTGAGCACCATGTGTTACTGATGATAGATAATTAAATGCCGTCGTTTAATCCTGTGTATCGATTGTTGGTAATATCTAAATATCAGCAAAGACCCGAATTAGCTAGTTAATATCATTTCGTATTTTGTCGTTGTATAAACCAGGTACGTCACAGGTATTTGGAACACCAGATGCCGAAATTGCTGTGAACGTAGGAACCAACAGAGTGTATCAGATCAAGAACCCATCTCCTGGCACTTGGCGATTACGACTAAGAGGTACTCTCATAACCTTACTAAGGGTTTACAGAAATGCAAATGACGTGCATCTATCCTATTTTATTGAGAACCATTACTGACGCTGCTCATGATAATCTCTTTACCATGTTTGAAATATTTTTTTCTGTTACACAGAAAAACAACAACAAATAGGTCAACAATTCGTCGACACTGAAAAAAATGTTTCAGAATATATGTCAGTGATGATATAATTGAATTAAATGTGTAATGCAATGTATTACATTCAGCAGTAGCTTCCTATACATGTGCATGTATTGGCTCATATTATTAAGTTCTGTAGAAAAATTCATTCATTCGTTCATTCATTCACTCCTTTCATTCATTCATATTGTTGCAGATTCGCAGCAATACGCATTGGAGGTTACAGGAAAGAGCATTGTGGACTTCTCTTACCAGTTCATGAAGACAACAAGTAACGGGATCCTACTGCCGATAGACGGGAGACCTGTGGCAGGTGACTAAGGACGTTTATCCTTCTCTCTCTCTCTCTCACTCAGACATTCACTCATTCACTCACTCATTCACTCACTCATTCACTCACTCATTATTAGTCACTCAATAACTCACACACACATTCCTTAACTCATGCTCCTTCACTCACTCACTCACTCATTCATTGTTCATTCATTCATTCATTCATTCATTCACTAAATTGAAATAGTATTTAGTGGAATGACTGTTATAACTTTGCCAAAAATACTGTTGCCTGTATAGTAATCACACGATTCCTTTTCTATAGGGGTAAATACAACGATCATCGTTGACGTTCTTGGGGCAGAGAATATCCAGCAGTTGTCCAAAATGTCCCTCCTGAACGCGGCAGGTGAGGAGCTGGTGTCGTCTGCAATGACCGCCGTTGGTGGACTTCTTGGTGCCAAGTATTCTGCTTTAGTTACCATGCCAACCGAGGTAAGAGATGTTAAGCTTGTAAAATATCATTTCCTCTTATCATCATCTACATTGGTAGTAATAATAGTACAATCCTAAACTTTCCTCCAAAACAAAAGTATACACCGATCAAATTTTCAGCAACCACTGTCGCCTTCTTCAGGGTCAATACTGATGACGAATCACTTCAGAACGCAAACGAGAGTTCCAGACACGTGATCTTATTAACACGTGACCTTGCGGATACGTGTCGTCAGCCATTGGTCAAACGTGCCAGGAAGTTTATAATGCCCAGCGTCTCTGTTCAGTGATGGCTGGAGTGCCCTGAAGTATATGGTCTCCGATATCATTTTCTCTTGTACTATGCATTGAGATACAACAATGACGTTATGGAAATCTATTGTTTCGATATTGAGGAGAGAATGCAACATGTACAATTACCATTTTGCAGCATTCAAAATTGCTTTTTTTCACCAGGAATTTCGGGTCAAGATCGAAGGCATGGATGTCAACAGCACTTCATTTCAGCGTGTTCAGCCCACTTTCATCCAACCGCAAAGTTTCGATTTGGCTCTGGAGGGTGAAAAAGGTATACGTAAAACCACTTGCATTTCTAGTTCTAGCAATATTGTTAGGGAGATGCATAGTGTTAAGCGTAGCTATAGCATTTATCGTCCAATACAGCGTAATATGCATTGTATTAACTAGAATCAATTGTACTATGTACTGCCATGCAGCAAAGAACATTCAGCAAGTTTAAAGAAGGAAGAAGGGAGCTAGGGTGGTCGTCTCGGCATACGTTTTAGAGCGTAATAACCTATGCAAGATTACATTGAACTGATGAGTGTTTCATTCAGATATACCAAACCAAAACATCGTCTATAATGCACACAATCGTTGCAAGTATCACTGACAAAAGACAACAGATTTGTTCTGAAACGTCTGATTCTTAAATCATATCCAGTTGCTTGAGTAATTGCTATTTGGCGTTATTTGCTATAAGTTGCTAGTATGACTATTTCTGCAACATATACACTTCCATTTCAGAACCACTCTATGCGGGAGCCACAGCAGACGTGCATTTTCTGCTCGTGAACCACGGAAGCAGGGGGACGTTTACCTTCACAGCGACAGACGACGCTTCCATGGTGCAGTCTGTGTCACCGACATCGGTCACGTTACAGCCTAACGCCAACACGACAGGGTACATCAGCTTTGCAGCTCCTAGCGCAGCGACAGTCGGTACAACAAGGTATGAATTGATGCTTATTTTATGTTTATGTAGGTCTCCATATCACTAACAACACAAATCGCTAAGTGTTAATTGTTTGAAAATTGGTGCCATTTGCACTGCTATTTCCTAAAGGGTTAGAGTTATCTTAAGAAGATATTAGGGTAGTCATATCACGTATTTAAACAAAATGTGCAACAAGAAATGCGTTAAAAGTTATAGCAGATACCAATGACAGCATTCACAACAAGAATTGCAGCCCACTATATTGTACAGACTTGCCTTTTTACAATTTCATAGCATGTCGGCTACTGGGTATGCAAACAAGAAAGTACATTCAAGTTTATTGGTTAAAACTATGTACATATGCCAGTATGAATAACGTATCTTATATTTCTCATATTTAGCACTGCAACGCTAACTGTGTCCGGACCCGGGGGTTCGTCCAACTCGCTGGTAGTCAGAATCACCGTAGAACCTCAAATTGTGGTGGTAAGTAAATGTATTTGATTTGGCACTCTGTATCAAATCACTAGAAATTCACAATGACTTTAACACAGTTTTTTCCCTTTCAAATTCGTATACATTTTTGTTGTGTTTTACTTTATTATAAAAAAAATAGTACATTGATAGTACAACTAAGACTAGTAGTTCTTCAATCTACAACAATTGCACGGGGAGTGATAAGGTGTACTTATGTCTCCTGTCACATGGGTAATGGTACATTTGTCACTCGCTGAGAGTAGTATTTTATGACAACTTTTGCACATGGAGCAAATCTTCGTCCATATAGTGATATACAAGTTGTCAGATCTTTCTCTCATGTATAGGTTATACACAATTACAATACATGGTTTTCATAATTGTCATGGACTGTTCATGATAACTTAAGCAGTTACAAAACAACTAGTTATGATATATGTAGTTATTCTTTCATGATTTAATGACTATATTTTCAGACTGTGGACGACGTCTCACCGACGTGTACAATAGTGGCGGCAACTGGCAACTGCACCCTGGAACAACAGCACCCCTCTGCCTTGATAACATGATAAATAGTTCAAAACAACGACTTATGATTAATGTGGTTATTAATTTTCCTAGTTTCATGATTTAATGTCGATATTTCTAGACGGTGGACGACGTTGCCCCAACATGTACAATATTGGGGGCTACCGGCAACTGCACCCTGGAACAACAGCACCCCTCTACCTGTGGCAGTTACCACTGGTCCATAGATGTGCAGGTGAGAGATGGAGAATCTGGTGTCTACAGTCTGACTGCGTCACCTGAGGGGAGTGACGTCACGTTTAACCACGCAACGTTCAGTCCGGGAACTGTTGGAACGACCATCACAGCTACATACAGGTTAGTAGCAATTAAGAGTCAGTAAATAGTCCATGGTGTTTGCGGTGGTTATGACCTACGTGTATCAGGACGTGTATAACCACCGAGTAGACAACCGAGTTCGCGAAGCAAAAGATTCATGGGGTAATTATCTTACCCAAACACACCGAGGGAAACTGATAGCTAATATTATTGTCAATTAGTTATTAATCAAAACCATCATAGATATATAACGATGATGATCTTTACTTGCACGTTCTTGTCGACATAGGCTAAGTACAGAATCACATACTATAACATGGATGACTGTACTATAGGTCAGTATTATTTTATGTAATCATGCTAGCTAGTAATGGGAGAAACAAAGTTTGTGTACAGTAATGTTGCTTACAACGTTGCTTGTATAATATTTTCAACGCAATCCTTTAACGTTTGCACAACTTAGCTCCACCTGCTGCACACCAAGAGGAACCGTGACTGTTGCAGACAAGCAGGGAAACATCGCGCAGTGCATAGTAAACTACTACATTCCAACAACAACGCCTGAGCCAATGACATCCCAACCAACAACAACGCCTGAGCCAACGACACCCCAACCAACTCAAGTGCCTCCCACAACTGAATCTCTAACAACGACAGGGACCGGTCCGCCCACCGTGTTAGAAGGAGATTCACCGGTATTAAAAGCTACTTTGCACAGTTTCAATATCAAGAATACATCAATGTTATTACAACGTTTTAGGGCAAAAAAGCAATCTGTACTGTCATTAATTCTCCATAAAAGACATAGAAAAATGGTTTTGGACATGCTAATGTGTAAGTGAAGGCAAAAACAGTCATAACGCAAACATAAGATTGATTTGTTATTATCAAAATGATCAATTTTTCTTTGATGTAATGCCAACCATTGGAGGTACAATGTACACAAAGCTAATTCACATATACAATACGTTTTTATCACCATCATAAGTTTTAATGTAAACAAATAGTGAATAGGACCCAATTAATAAAGATAGTCTATTCTGAGAAAAAAGATAAACATGGCACTATGTTATCAAGTTCACCCATGAGGCATCGCCAAAATGAGTATTTTACTATCCAAGTATCTTATATGGGGCTGCAATGTCAAGTTGCCCTTGCCATCTTAAGATTCAGAACATTGACGTGTCTTTTCTTTTCTTTACAGGATAACCAGTCTTTGGGAGCCCCACAGATCGCACTGGTGGTGTCTGCCGCTGTAGTTGCTGCCGGACTATTAACGGGAGTTGGTGTTGCTTTGCACTGTATGAAGAAACCCTCAGTCAAACCAAGTGCGGTTCCGACGTAGATATTTTTTTAGCAAATGTTCACGTTGCCTGCGTAAATTGAAGGAATTCACCACAGCATTCTGTAACACTTCCACAACAACTGACACATTTGTAGCAAAGACCCATGGTCAAAATTATTTACTAAATTTGCAAGAGGCCTTTACAGCCTAACAAAATTTAACAGGAGTGTCAGTACAAGTGACCTAATGTTGGCTATATGTTCATTTTAACTATCTTATTGTTGCGCACACGGTCTAAAAGCACCACACCTTGACCATTTTCTTTCGTCACTGTTTATACCGTTGATATTTACCTTAGCAGTATTCTTTTCCACTCTAGACTTTATGAGAAAAAAAAAATTGAATCAGGTAAATTTTGTAAATATTTTTGGAATTTTGTGATTGATTGAACTTGTAGCCCAGTATTTCTTTCACACTGAATAACATTGAAAATAGTCTGTACAAGATTTGCATTGCATTGTAATAGAAATACAGACACAAAGACCAAAGACCACAGTAAACAAATAGCATGTTTGTCAATCAGTTCACACACGTTTTTTTTTAGAAATGATACATACCCTGGCAGAAAGCATTGTCAATGGCCCATTGTCTTAATATTTGTATGTACATCAGGATGGCAAATCATATTAAATAAAGTAACACAAATTGTTGGGAGACAAAACTGTAACATTTTTCTGACCGATGTGTAGAGATAGAAAGTGTCACAATTTTAACTGTCCATCTGAGTTTGGAGACTTGAGAATGTTAAGTAGTATATTCAACACTCTGAGTTAAAGACAAAAGATTCGTTGCTCAAGGTTCCACCAGGGAAGATATAATGTACTTGGGACAATTTTGGTACCACACACATTCTGTGTGTAAGTCAGGGCTTCTTTTGGTGTCTACATGAACACAATGTCAGCATTTTGTAATCCTGCTTAAAATTTATATGTGTACAGTTTCAGGGATTGTTGCTACTTTGTATTGTGTTACACGTTCTTCAGTATTGTAGCTCTACTTCTCCTTCTTTGATAATCAAAAAGAAATGCTTTATTCTGGACTTACTATGCAGTAGTCATTACATTTTTGTCACATTGTTTGTATACAAAAAACATGCTAATGATACAATGTATCTAGTAATACATGATTCTTGTTGAGGTTTTGCTCAAATAATAATATATCATACTGAAAACTTTACGTTTCTCAACAAATAAGACTTGCATTACAATATGTTTAATAAAACATAATCTGCAACATGAGGTTATTCTGACAGATTCTTGTCAAAGAAAATATCTTTTACTGATCTACAAGTTTTGCTGCATTGCTATGTTTCATCATCGTCTTCTTCTGAGTTCTCTGCTTGCTTTGCCTTCTGCTTTTCTTGTTGGAGCTTGGAGCGCTCGAAGAAATAGTCGAAGGCGAAGTTCTCTCGAGACATCCCCTGGCTTAGGTACTCCTCCTTCTTTTCATAGGTCTGGATCTGATGGAGATAATTTGGAACGGATTATTACAAACACTTTATGTATTGTGCCTTTCCAAAACTAATATACATGTACATGTAACTCTTGTGACATTTTTGTGACTGATTTGTTTTACTGTGTGTCTACAAATTCCAAATGTATGTGTACAAATTTTGCACTTATCTTCGACTGACTATAAGAGAAAGAAAATTTGTCACCATTCTTAGTCTTAAGACGAAGGTCAACTTCAAATTTGGGCTCCTAGCATGTGACCTTAGTACTGCAGCAGAACTTCCATTTTTTTTGTATCTTTTTACCTGGACATGCTATGGTCTTGATGTTTTGGTGACAGATAGCTTGTGATGTAAGGAAGAAGCGACCAATGTTTGGACCCCCTAGTTATTGAACTGTATTAAAGTAGTAAAATTTCCACCGACCTGTTCCAGACAGTCCTTGTCCTCCCCAGCCTGTATGTTCATCTCAGACACCTTGTTGAACAGTTGATGTACCTGAGGTACGTTGGGTACTCCCTTACTGCTGAAGAACTGATCAACAAATGAGAAAAAAAGTTACACTGATGTGTATGTTACATTGTAGGTATGAAAGCTTGTGCCATATAACAAGTTTTCTTTAAGCTGTTAGGCAAGTCTACAATGGTGGCCTTTGCTGTCAAGTTGCCACATCTACTGTGCCTGCAAGCATGTCTAACTCTCGCATCAAGGTGAAGTGGATAGAGTTGAAGAAAGACTGATTGCAGCTGGAGAGTGTCCACACCACTGCAGCAGCAGAGCACAGTGGACTACAACTACTGTCAAGTTAAGACTTTCTGACCTGGCAGTAGAGCTGAGTACCAGTACAATCAATTAGGTACAGGTCCAAAAAATACAGGAACACTTGTGTACCAGTACTGGACCTGTATCTAAATTAGTGCAAGCCAAGGAGGAAAACAGGTCAGGGGATGACAGCTCACCTGGCAGACATTGCGACAGTCCCTGTACAGGAACTCCAGTGCGTGAGGATGCTGCGGCTCCACTGATTGGCTGACGTCGATGAACCAGATCTGTCCGTTATGCCACAGCATGTTGTACTCGCTCAGATCCGCGTGGATCAGGTGACAGTCTCGGTACATTCTGCACATCAGCTACGGGGAAAAATCACAATAATGTATATCTCATAGTGTCTCATCAGATCCCTGTTTGTATGATATGAATATACACAGTATGCAAAACTGTGACATCTTTTTTGCATGCTAGCAAATTGTTCTAGCTCATTTTTGTTTGTTTCTCATAACCCCATAGCCATGTCCATCTATCCATACTCCCATCAACATACACACTTACACTCAAGCACACACACACAAATGCACACACACACATGCAAACACATACACAACATACAAACACATACACGCACACACACACAGGCGCTAAGCCTTCTTACTTTATAAGTTACATCTACAACATATTAACTTACATCCAAACATTGTGCGTATGCCTGTTGCCATTGGTCCGCTGACAGCTGGATGTCCTTGAGTTTCTTGGCGGGTTGTTGGTTCTGCCCGATGAACGACATGACCAGGATGTGCTTCCTGAGAAGAACAACTTCAGGGCACGGGATTCCCGCACGCCGCATTCTGTACAAACAATTTAAAGATGGAAGATTGTGAAAACATGCATGAGCGAAAAGTAGAATACTAGTACATGAATTGAAGAACAGACACTTGTATGTTGCCATCAAATAGACGCCTCAAGGAAAAATAAACAGAGACAGGCCTCTGTAGACCTGGAGAAGGACTGTAGAAGGGGAGATGAAGCTATGTAACACGTCAGACATGGCGTGAGATCAGATGGATGGCCCAAGATAGGAAGGAGGGAGTCTGGAGGAAGTTCGTCAGAGCCTTATGCTCCACCAAGGGGAGCGAAGAGAAATAGGTAGTACATGAATCTTTTGGCCAATATCGCACACATATTGGTTTGAAAACTTAGAGGAACCACTAAGTCCTCAACAAGGAAATCAGAGATGGCAGACTTCACCCCCTTTATCCATACTGCTTTGTGACCCTTCAAGTCCCAATGACAAAAATAGGTGCACTACTGGGGATACACAGCAACACAGCATTGTGTACATGTACTTTGCAAATAACAGAAAGAGACACAGAGAAGCAATTTTCACTACAGTCCACATTTTTCCCATACTACTAAAGGAATGTTAAACCATACATTAAAATGTTCTGACTGGACCATAAAGTACTGGACAGGACAACTGATCCAAATCTTTTCCAACCCCAGAAAACACTTCCTACTAACCTCTTAAGGTTGTGCATCTTCCTTCCTATACTACTAAATCCTTATTGAACCATAATCTTAAACTTCTAGACTAAAACAAAAGGGAATGAATTAGACACAGAAAACCCTTTCCACAAACCTGTTGAGGTTGTGCATCTCCTTCTCGGCCCACAGCTTGATGATTTTGCGAGGGTTGAGTTTGCTGAAGCGGTCCTTGAAGCGGAAGTCCTCCTTGATGTAGCGGTCGCGCGTACGGAACTCGTTCAGTGTCGTCTTGAACACCTTGATGGCGCATTCGTTAGGAACCAGGAGGTCACCCATCCTGAGACAAGACAATACGGTGGAGTCAGAGGTTGTGCAAAGGCATTATTTGATCAACATTGATGATCTTACTATTAATTAGATTAAATCATAATGGTTGGCCTTATCATCGAGTTGTTGGGTTAAAGCCTATGAAATCCATGTTTCATACATTGCTTATTCATTTACATTTTTCTGATTCATAGTTAGCCTTAATGTTCTATGTTTTATATATTGGCTCAGTTATTTACAGTATCGGTTAACTGTTGATGTTTCTCAATTTTGTTATTCTTTCATTTATCTTATATTTTCTACACTTGTATTTAGATTGATATTACTTAAAGTTGATTGTATTTGGGCTTTGTAGAAGCCATGTAGACTTCTCGCCTCCTCCAGCACATTTATTTACTTTTCTATACTTTGTTGTTATTGTTTTCATAGAATAAACAAACAATGTGACTTACTTGCCCCCGAAGGCATGGAAGACGCAGGCCTCCTTCCCAGTGCTGATGCTGCCGTTGATGCACTCCAGAATCTCTGCATTCACCAGCTTATACAGGAGCAGGCGGGTCCGGGGGTCAATGGCTTGTTCCTAGAACAGAAAAAAGAACCTTTTAAGTTTTCTCGCCACAAAAGATCCACCTACATTGGCTATATATAGTGGTGAGAATGGGAAGTGCATTTAGAAGGTGTCTGAGAGACAGAGGTTGTTGTGCTGCCCCTACGGCTGATTAACCAGCCTACGGCTGATTAAAAGGCTATGGGACGAACGAACGAACGAGAGACAGAGAAATGTAAGCAAGAGTAAGCATTAACAGGTTGTTCAAAAGAATTCTCCTATATCCAACAGAGAAAAGAGTTAAATTAGGCTCTTCAACAATGTATATCTTTGGAAGCATGGTGTTAAGACTAGCTGACTGCTGCCTACCTGTGTCAGGGAACTTAGCAGCAGTATAATCATATACTGGACACTACAGTACTAGTACATCTACTAATAATAATAAGGGACTTACAGCCGTGGAGATCTCCTTTTTGTCATGAACCCTGTGGCTCCGGTGGTCCTCCTTGTAGGAGTGGACCTTGAGCGTGTTGTACACATGGTTGGGCAGCACCATCCCTACACTGTCTCCACTGTGGAAGTCTGGGGGGAACTGTACAACAACATGTGTAGTGTTAGATACTTCAGTACTGTACAGCAATGTGTAGTGCTAGATACTGCAGCATTATACTACTGTTAGACACATCTGTACTGTACAGCAATGTGTAGTCTTAGACACTACAGTTCTGTACAGCAATGTGTAGTGTTAGACACTTCAATAGTGCACAGCAATACGTAGTGTCAGAAATTTTAGATTTCATAACATACAAACCTGCATCATCCTAGCAGAGTTTTTCTGCCCGCAGATCTTGGCGTCATGTTTGGTGACCATGTTCTGTCCTTTACCCGTGTAGCCTCGCTTGGGTACAGTCGCAGGTTTGTCTAAAAGAAATATGTCAATTATACATACAATTATATATACAATATGGTCATCTCTGTAGTTTGACGCAAATAGAATCTTGGAAATGGTCAGATGTTTCAGACAACAGACTGTCCGAAACATCTGTTTCCAAATTCCAAAATCATATCCAGTTGCTTGAGAAGTTGCTCTATCTTATCATCTGAATGCCTAACCTTTGTCAACATAAAAAAGAATCTCTTGATTAAGATACAAGGATATAGAAAGAATATTAATCAAAGATGAAAATGTTCCAATGACACACTTCAATGACTTTGTAAGTGGTCAGCCTGGATCTCTTGGATTTTTTCTTATAACACTTAGTCCAAATTGGGAATTAAGGAGCGAAGCATACAATTCACAGATTCAATAGATTCCCATATAAGGTACCCAGTACTTTTTGCTACCTTTCACAACTAAAGTAACAAATTAAAGAAGGACAAGATATGTCCATACCATGGTCCCAGGCGTCCTCTGGAGTATCCAGGTCTACATCACTCCCACTGCTGTCCTCTGTCTCTGCTGGGTGGACCATGCGGTAGTTCTCAAACGAGATGGTCACTGTTAGGACAGAAAAGCACAAATTATGTACTCAATGTGGATCCAGGGGGCAGGGCTTCCAATCCCCATAGACTTGGCTGTATCACTATCAGCAAACAACACATAAAGAGGTATTTCTTTGGAAGGGACTTTGGGCTTTGGTCCCAAGTATAAGGGTGTTGGGGGCGTGGTGATGGTGCTAGGCAACATTGGGGACATTACATGCATTATGCCATATGATCATGCCTTCTTTTCTGTCACTTCATAGAGTGGATGTCAGACTGTTTGCTTTGATTTAACTCAGGGGGACCTGTTGTAAAATTTCCTTGGGGCCATGTTGGCCTTAGAGCCAAGGAGTTTGCTTGTGCAGGCCCTGGAAACAGTGTGGCAACCAGGCTAGTCACTCTGTTGCCAATGATAAAAACAAAAAGTTTGAGAGAGAGTCTCAGACTGACACATTGAAGAAAAATGGCATTGCAGGGAAAACGGGATAATGCAACATTCTAAAACAAAGGCTATGGAGGAGTTACACTTGGTGCTCACCTACATTGTATGTACCCTGTACGTGTTTACACAATCTTTCACAGGCTGGGGTTAATGACCCCCTCCCCTAAGTGGCGGCAACTGTAGGGCTGGCCGCTAGGAGCACGATTTTTGTCAGGCTACTCACCTCTGCTGTCTCCGTTGACCTTCCTCTCCTCCATCCGCAGCATCTGGTCATGTTCAAGGTCAAATTCCCGCTGTAACATCTGAGCCAGCAGAAGGTCATCGCTGACGTCAAGGTCATCTGTTTGGGTAGTCAAGAAGTCTGGTCCACTGAAAAAAATGGATCCAATAGTATACTAAGTTAGATTGAACCTTGGAATTGGATACATCTTTATCAAGAAGCGCCACATATCAAGAGGGCAAATGCGGTTAGATCAGTGAGAGTCGACCAAGCCAGCACTGTCGAAAGCGACTGTACTGTCTATCTGTAGCACCCTTGACGAGTTGCAAGTAACGTTAGGTGGCTGCCCATCAAAACACTGCTGTTTTCATTACTGTACAAAGTGTCAGTACTGTACAGAGTGTGGTCATCATGAACTCAAAACGACAGCAAAAATCCCATTTCTCCCTAGCACGAAATTAAATCTCTGTGAACTTAAGTGCATTTACATTAACTAATTTGTCGTGTCATGTGGTTGAGATTTAGCTATGGGGTCTGAAACAAGTAGTCACTTTATAATTATATTATACAGTATTGGATTTTTGGGTCGCCACGAATGGGATTTCTTTCTATGTTCATGTTTAGGACTTAGGACACGTAAACAAAAACAAAGCATGGCGTTACACATTTATTTCTTCACTAACCTGCCCACAGTCAGCTTCTGAAGAGTATCCTTATTTTCCTCTTGTAGTTCTTTTGCCAGTTCTTCGCTCATCACATCCGCAAGAGAGCAAGGCGCCGGGGCTTGGTTTGTTTTCCACGGACTTGTGCCGGCCGCTGTTCGGGCCGCCCAGGCGTTTGTTGTCGGTACCGGCGCCGGTACGGGCCCCGCGACCGGGTTAGGCTCTATAACCGCTAAACCCGAACCTTCCATTGTTTCCGTATAGTTTCTCTTCGGTATATACACTTTAAAATCTATACAAAATATCTACAAACGTTGTCACTTTATACAGGTCGGCAGAAGTATGTACAAAATTTGCCAAGTCTGCACTTGCAACCGATGCGAAAGGGGGAGGGCAGCGGAAACAAACCTGAGAAAAAAACGTCCACTGATTTCTTATTCCTCTCCAAAGGTAGTTGTGAAGTGGCTTACAGGTGCTCAGGTAGATATTGCACAAGGTGAGCTAATGCGTTGCGCATGAAAAGAGCCAAAAATAGAAATATAACGGGGAAAACTTGGGAGAAGGCAGATTTCTCTGCCTTGCGCAACTGCCAAGATGGCGGCAGTGTGACGTTTCAGGATAGACTCAACTATTTTGCTTTAGGGGAAAATACACATACATAACAACACGTTTGTCTTAAAATATTGGATCAGAATAGGACTTAGCTTTAAAAATTTACTTTTATAAGATTTAAAATACATCAATGTATATCTAAAACAAATAATATTGTTTTGAACTTTTATTTTAATTAATTATATATCTATTACACCGCACTTACATAATGGTTACATCTGTAAAACTCGTAACCAGAGCTTTGAATGAATTTTGCTTCATTTGCAAAATTTTCGTTGGCATTCTTTCTTTTTTAGAGCAACTAAATGATAAATTATTATCTAGTTTCACATGTTTTGATTAATAATTGATTCATAGTACATTCCATGCATTTTACGAAAAGACTTATTACTGGGAACAAGAGCACACAGGATCGCCTTATTCTACCGGCGTCTCTGATTGGTCAGGACTTCCTCAGGTGGGATTTTTGACCAATCACAACACAGATCTAGTCACCAGGTTTTCCTCTACTCATTATATAGGTCAGACTTATGAAAAGCTAAGTTTAGGTGCAAGAAAGCTCCATTTCTTGGGCTTTTCTTGCAGTTCTTAAGACAGTGACAAGATCCAACATGGATCTCATGCGTTCTATGCTAGCGGGGCATCCCGAAGAGATTTATTCGCTGCTGAAATTCAAGCTAGGAGGGTGCGAAACAGTCCAGGCGAAATGTCATTACGTGAGTTGTCTTTTGGTTCATGGCCTTGGTACTAAAATGTTAATCCTTTAAATTAATCAAATACAAGAGAGATTTTTCAATATCACCTTCGCCGAGTTGTCATCAGTTTCATGTGTTTATATCGAAGCTAATATTTTTTTGGGACAAAATCTTGACAGTTTTTGAGTGGGCGCAAGATATGATCGATCGCTTTAGGGATAACGTCGACTCGTGAGTTAGATCTTTGGCAAATCTTTATGGGCCTTTTAAATTAATGTTGTTTTCGTATTACGGTACATAAAAAAAATAAAATCGGTTTGTAGGAATTGTCTTCTATTATCTAATTTTTTCTTAGATTTCGCTCGAATCGATCCATCAAATACACATGCATCACAGTTAAAACAGTTTAAACAATGTGTTCATACAGACACACATTGTAGTGCAAAATGTAGATTACTCAAATGTTTTTACAAAAAAGTGAGTCGTCATACGTCATGTCAGCTAGCAATAAATTGTTCAACGTGCTAATCCGTTAATGTGTTATAAAGTTCCAAAAGTCTGTTTCATCACCCAGAGATGTCAAATAAAAAAAATTCACGTTCCTTGCCATCGGGCGACCCTCCTTAAGAAATGCTCAGAAGTTTTCTTATATAAAATGTTTGCCCTGTTATCTCTGCAGGACCAGATGTGTCCCAGCATGCGCACCTGTTATCAGTACCTGAACCAGACCAGCAGGAGTTTCGCTGCCGTCACTCAAGCTCTCGATGGTGATCTCAGGTTAGTAATTATAAGGTTATAGCAGTTATGATCGGTCTTAAAGAATATCAGTTTTTTTTTACATTCTTTTGTTTATAACCCATGCATTTTGATTGGCAAAATTAATGAAATAAAGCCAGCCTTTTGTACCTTTGTTTCATAACGACAGAAAAGCTCCCATACTAGTTGAAACAGCGTAGGGGCCCAAATCACAGCATAGGGGAAGCAAGTCATGGCATAGGGGGTCCAAATCACAACTTAGGGGATACAAATCATGGCGTATCATAGGCCCGTTTGCTCAAATTTGCTGGTGTGGTGATAAGCTTGAAAACAAAGCAATCATAGATAAAGTTTTGTAAACTTTTTGTGCAAAGTGTATTCGGCCTCTGCAATATATCCTACTCATTTTTTCTGTAAATAGTATAATGTCCATTTTACTTTTTTTCCAGAGATGCAGTGTGTATATTCTACCTTGTCCTGAGAGCACTGGACACAGTGGAGGATGACATGACCATCCCCCTGGACACCAAACTGGACATGCTGCACAGTTTCCATACCTACCTACAGGACCCCGCCTGGAGGTTCATGGAGAGCAACGAGAAAGACAAGAAAGTTCTGGAAGATTTTCCAACAGTGAGTTATTCTTTTAACCCCTGTGAGACTGCGAACAATGGCTAATCTGCTGAATACTGCCTCAAAGGTTTTTTTTTACACTCATAGCTTCACACAACTAAGGTGTCTTTACCACTCAATAGGAACCCCTCCATTCTTTCCAGGATTTCTTTTTAGCCTGACTGAAAAAAGATTCTATTCACCAATTCTATTTTCTACCTTGCAAACCATTACTACTGAAAATTTACTGTCAAGTTATGTCTAGTTCTGATGGATTACTGACAGAATAAATTCAGTAAATCAGCTTTTACTGTCTTACTGAAGCATTACTACTTCTCTTCACCCTTCTTTTACTGTCAGTACCTATACAGTACAGGGGGAAAAGAGGGAATGAAATTTAACGTAGAAATTGTATTTTCAGATTTCTCAGGAGTTCCGTAAGCTGAAGCCCCTGTACCAAGAAGTGATCTCTGACATCTGCAGGCGGATGGGGGCAGGCATGGCAGAGTTTGTACAGAGGAGTGATGTGGATACACTGGCAGACTGGGATAAGGTAAGGCCTAGGAAAAAAAATGTTGTGTTTCCTGTTTCCCTACCTACCCTAAAAAAACCTGCCGACCCTAGACTTTTTTTTTAGGTGGGCAGTGGAGTCACATAGTGGGATAATTCGCAGCGCCACACCCATTCCCGCCCCCTCAGCCAGGTGATGGAGTTATAAGGAGTGCGGAAAAAGTCCCCATCCCTGACCGGAGAACGAGGCGAATGCCTACTATGAGCCTACAAACCGAGGGTGGGAGGGAGGGGGAAAAGAAAGCATCCCCTTCTTCTCTCTTCATACCTCCATATTACCTAACCCACTTCCTGTCTCCCCCTTGGCCTTTACCTTTCGCCTGTTTCTCCCAACAACCTCGTGCTTTCCTTCCCCAAAGTCTAACTGCGCGCCTTTTACTCTAAAGCTCTCTACTTTTATACCCTAGCCTTCATTAGCATACATACTTATTTGCATAATCCCTCTGATTGGTTACTTCCCAAAATTGGGTTAATTAACCACCTGACTGAGGCGTGCGGGAACAGGTGTAGCGCTGCGAATAGTGGGATAATTCGCAGCGCCACACCCATTCCCGCCCCCTCAGCCAGGTGATGGAGTTATAAGGAGTGCGGAAAAAGTCCCCATCCTCCTGACCTGCTTCTTCACTCTTGCCCCCCTTGAGCTCTCATCCTCACATATCCCCTCTTCCCCAATCCTTTCCCCAACCTATCCTTTCCTCTTCTCCCAAACCTACTTAAAAACTTCCCTGCTATTATCATTAAGGCCAGATACACACACTTTTTTTTTTTTTTTTTTTTAAACTTTATTTCCTTTCCAATGCGGACTGCCATTCTCCGCCACTCCTCCCATTGTCAATCCTTCATCCCATCTTCTGACACAACGGAACAAAGCCTTTCAAATCATTCAGGTTTTTGTACAACTTGATCAGGGAATTGATACCTGAACCCCTTCCTTCCCCTTCATTTAATGCGGCTGCCATATTACCTGCCGGACTATTCACCTTAAGTACTTTAGCTAGTTTCAAGTAGTGCTCTGCTGTTGGTTCAGCGAACCACCCCACATGGGCCATTATGTCCTGCTTAGATGACCCAGCTAAAGCCAAAGTCAGGGCACAACCTGATCTAAAACTGTGCCCTGACTCCCCTTCGTAGATACCTGCGTCCTTTAAATGTATCCTCAACCTAGCTTCTGCCGCCCCTGCCGAGAACGGGTTCTCTGTAACTTCACCTCTTACAGAAGTAGCCCTGAATACGTAGCCTGTAAGGAGAGATAACCCTAAACTCTTACACACCTCCCAGTATATCTCCAGGCCTTTAACTGGACAAATCATGGTATTCTCCAACCTTTTTAACCCAAACACATTTGGCCTATCAGACCTAACCGTCTTACCCTCAGTGTGGTTAAACAATAAACCACTCTTATCCGGGTACATCATGATCTCATTGACCTTGGTAAGGCCAAGATCATTGAATCTATCCCCCGCAAACATAGCCACCTTGAAAAATGCAATGTCCCTCACCAGCGTATATATATCCCTTGGAGAAATACCTTCTACCGATAACTTATCATTAATGTACACAGCCAATTTTTCCAACTTATCTGGAAATATGGGGATGGCCTGTTTTGGAAATACCAAAGCTCTCGACTGTTCTCTCCTAATAGCTGCTAGGTAGTCCTTTATCTTCCTATGCACCGCAGGGTTTCCCATACTCGCCCCATCATTATAATCACCTACCCTGCCACTAGCTGCAAATATTGCCCTAAGCTTTCCTATCATTGCATCTACTGTACCTGCTGCCAACCTCTGAGGGCAGGCACAGTTCTCTGCCTGAGATGAACCTAATGAAGGGCATGAACTAACATGTACTTTTGTCTTTCCCTTAGAGTCCTTCCACACCAGGAACCTTAACAGATCCTGCGGGGAGGCTGACATCAGATCTTTTGCTTGCGGGAGAGACGCCAAAAACCCTTCTAACTCCTTCTGCAATGCCGACTTTTGTTTTTTATACTTGGTAACATCCTGCTGTAGTTGCGTAATTCTGGCGTCCAGCTCCTCTACATTTACTTGCTGGAGCAAACTACCCCTACTCACACCTAAACGTTTTCTCTTGTAACCACACATTTGGCAGAAATTAAAAGTTTCGTCATTTGCGTGTCCACACTCTGGACATGCTACTGCTGGGCCGCACAATCTTGGGGCTCTTGGTAGCACCTGTGAAAATAAATAAATGATGACCATAACTGTGTTGTCAAAGTCCTTTATTGGATCTCTCCTTCTAGGAGATACATAGAAATTATACATTTTGTAAGAATATCTTAACTTGCCAAAACTCCCCTTATTTAGATCCTCCCCTATATGCATGTCTCTGCTACAATCCTTTCTGTCAGATCTCCCACGCCCATAAGTCCCATTCCAGACGACGTGGAGACCATCCCTCCGGCGAGGGAATCTTGACTACCCCACTCTCTCCCTTGCGGCCTAACAAGATGCGCTTGCCCGCTAAAGCCTTCAAAATAGGCCACCAATACTCTACCGGGGAGGTTTGAGGTGCCACCAGCGTGCACGAATATCCGCATTGTTTAATGAAATTAACCACCTGACCTACCAACTGCACCGGTGGAAACACATACCCTTTACCCCACTTAGAGAAATCCTCCCCTAGCTGCTGGGCAAAGAAATCCACTGCCTTTGCTCCCCGGACAGGGAACGGGGCCACAAAATCAGGGAGCTTTGAATTTGATGGCAACGCCATACAATCAATACCGTATGGGCCCCAATTTGCCTGCAAAATTCCCCATGCTTTATCCGTCAGAGTCATGTCCCCTTCCGCAAAGGTCCTGGACGGTGCATCCGCTGGGTTTTCCAACGAACTAACATAATACATTGACAATGAGCAGTTCAGGCGCATAGTTAAGAAAAAGATCTCTTTCAGGACATCAAACATCTGCTTAGATTTTCTACCTTGTGCCCTCCATGCAAACAACAATGCTTGATTATCTACCTCCATCCTCACTCTAGCATTCTCAAACCTTGCTCCCCCTGCTTCCAAAACATACTTAACTGCCAAAGCTTCCTTAACATTAATGTGCAAATTTCTCTCTTGTGATGACCACGCATCTCCAACCACTACCTGGGCATCACTCCCCGGGTGTATCACACCCCCCCAGCGCGCGTTAGATGCATCCGAAGCCACTTTGACAGCCACATGCTTCTCATCTCTCCAGGGGAAAGTCCCTGTCCAATCATGTAAGAAGCTCCAATGTTCAATCTCCTTTCTTAAGTCCCCTCTTACATAAATCAATTGATTCTTACGAATTGCCTGAGATATAGCTGCATTACACTCCCTAGTGAATAACAATGCTCCTGGCACGGCCACAGCAAATGAAACCACCTTCCCCACAAACTTCTGTAGCATCTTAACCTGTACCTTACCTTCCCTTAGAATCTGTACTCTGAGATCCTCAAACTTGTCTTTCTTTACTACGGGGATAGCAAAAGACAGCAGAATCGAGTTGACAATCATCCCCAGGAAAGTGAGGACTTGTGTTGGGATCAGGACCGACTTTTCTAAATTTAGGAAATATCCTAGCCTAACCAAGAGTGACGCCAACAAGAAGATGGCTTGTTCCGCCAACTTGAAACATGTGTCCTTATCTAATACCTTAGCTTGTCCTGGTCTTACCAACTGGCCCCCATGTCTATCATCTATATATTGAGCAGCTGGAACTCCCAACTTCCTTACATAACTTGTTGCCGCTAAACCTATCGTGTGAAAGATCCAAGCGGACAAGGCCCAGCCAAATGGGAGGCTTGCACAAACAAATAGAAAACCCTGCCATTGAAAACCTAACAGAGTTCTAGACCGCTCTTTGATGGTCACGTGATCGTAGCCTGACTTGTCGTCACATTTGGTCTGGAAGAAACCTCTCTCTATATAACGCGTGACATCCATCAACTTATCCAAGCTAAAAGGTACCTTCTTTGTGAAAAGATTGAGGAACCGCATGTCACAACATAATCGAGGTTTTGATGGCTCAACCGTTAAAGGCATCACCAAATGTGGCGGGTCTACTTCCCCTACTTTACCCCACAGCTGAACAGCCCCCGTTTTTAAGCGGTCCTCAATCGTTTCAGAAATGAAATCTACAAATTGATTACACGAAGATCCATTAGGGAACAGCCTTTTTGGCGGATACAATTCATCATAATATTGGCCTTGCCACGAGCCCTTAAATGGCACAATAAAATCTTCCACATCAACGCCTTCTCTGATCCATTTCATCAATAATTCCCTATCTGCATGTTCCCTTAGGATCAACTCCCATTCTCCTGGATATTTATGTATATTCCCTGCTATAAAGTGTGATGGATTTCTAAACTTCAACATAGTGGCATTTCCATGGCACGTCCCCTCCAAAACGTCGCTGAAGGTGGGAGCTGGGGGGTTGGTGTTGTCCCAGGGCTTCCCATCAAAAGTTACCCATGAGTGGCTCACTCGCTTACACTTGGCTGCCGTCTCAGGGTCAAAGTGCACGTTGGGAAACTTCTGTGCCAAATGAATGTTACCCTTACCACGAGTGCACTGTAAAGAATCAAAGAACGAAATTCAAATTCTGTAAACTTTTAAAAAACCAACAGTAATTTTTTCAGCCCTGGGAAACACCAACCCACAAAGGTGGGGATAAGGGAACAGGAAAGCCCCTGGTGTTTGCCATGACGATAAAACCAGAACAGAAATTTTTATTTTTTCTTTTTTTTTTTTTCTTTTTTAAATAACACGAAAATAAACTATCCTACGACTCTAAAAGAGCGAGACACATCTCAAAAGAAGAAATTGCCATATAAAAATTGCCAAAACATTTTTTATTCACGTCCAGTCCAGTCCAGTCCAGGTCCATTATCTGTTCAAATGCCTCTCTCAAACTTTTCATTGTTACTGAGAGAACTTGCAATACTCAATACAATTTTAAGTCATCTCTAATATATACGAATCTTCTGAAATCAATATCACCGGTACAACATACATATTGAAGAAAATCTCGTCGACCGAATATTTCACACAAAACACGTTAACCTTATATTCTCATCAACAAACTATTACAAATTCAGTACTTCTTCAATTTTGACAACCAGATTATCCAACATATTTTACATCTTCACATCAAATTGTTCAAAATGCAACAAACAGCACACTATAATCTTTCAACAGCATGTTCTTACCAACTCGCATCGGGCACGATCACTGACTTCCAAAGAAAAAACATACAATTCAACAGTGTTACAAAATTGCTTCATTCTCCATAACAATAATAGTACAAACAAAAATGTTACTCCTTTTTCATCCTACCCCTCTTCTCGGGACATTTCGCTATCAAATGCCTATTACTTCCACATCCATAACACCGCCTGGTTCTACTGCTAGCCTGTTGAAATTGGTTGCTATTTCCAAACTGAGGCGGATTGGAGTTCCAGAGCTGGCCCTGGCCAGAGCAGCCCTGCTGGCCCAGGTTGGGGCTCCACTGCTGGCTGGGGAAACTCTGCAAACCCAGATTGGGAATTATCTGGGGAAGGTTGGAAAGCCATTGCTGTGGTACTGCGTTAGAAAATGGCTGAGGCGGGCTGAAGAAACCCTGCGGGACATAGGGTTGCCACCGCTGCTGCATCAGCCCACACTGTCCCGACTGTTGCCGCGACCCAAGTGCTGGTGCAGATGAAACTGCCTGGTTACCCTTATTACTTAAATTCTCCAGGATCCCCCCAACACGCTTTCCAACCTTTCTTTCTGCATCAGTTGCATACATTTCCCTCAACGCCGCCTTAAGGTTAGGATCGTGACGATTCATTCTAAAAAGTTCTGCTGCCGCTTGATAATCGTCCGCTTTTCTATGTCCTTCCCTCTTAGCGGCCGCCGCCAAGTCCTCCACCAGCTGCATGGCTGAGGCAGCATCAAACAGCGCGTCTGGCCGCTGTACGATGCTCCTTATATCTCTCAAAATGGCTCTCATTCCCACTTGCCCCCTCTGGAACCCCTCCACTGTAGCCTGAAGGGATCTTACCAACTGCGCAAGTTCCTGCAAGAATAAAAGCAGAAACATGCCTTCAATTTTTTCAGCCACACTGGCTAATTTCCACACAGGAAAAAGTACATAAAATACCTTTCACACCAAATAAATTAGCCATACAGGCTACAACATGTGAGATCAGCCACACATGCTACAATACCCCAAACTATTAACCACACAGGTTATTGGCCACACAGGCTACATCATGCGTCTTGTTAGCCACACAGGCTACTACCACCAACTAATAACCACACAGGTTACTGGCCACACAGGCTACATCATGTAAAATTGTCCGACATCATGTAAATTGTCAGCCACACAGGCTACTATCCCCAACTAATAACCACACAGGTTACTGGCCACACAGGCTACATCATGCAAATTGTCAGCCACACAGGCTACTATCCCCAACTAATAACCACACAGGTTACTGGCCACACAGGCTACATCATGTGAATTGTCAGCCACACAGGCTAAATCATGTAAATTGTCAACCACACATGCTACTACCACAAACTATTGACCACACAGTCTGTCACCAGGCTAAAACCGCCCTAACAAATTTCAAACAATACTTGTAAACACGCTAGTAAACAACGAACTAAAAAAAAAAAAATTTTTTTTTTTTTAACTACCCGGAAGCATGTAACCAAACACACAATCTAGCGCTAAAATCTTTCTACTTAGGTCAAAACCAGCATGAAACTTCTTTTTACCTCTTGCGGTGGGATAGGAGGGGCACCATCCGGCTGAACTCCAGCCGCCTGCTGGACTTGTGGAGGTAATCCCGGGGGTGCTTGCGGTGCAGCTGCACCCTGAGGTGCCGCTGGTGGCTGTTGAGGGGGTATTTGCTGCTGCCCCTGGGGTAGAAACCACCAAAAAACAACGTTAACATACTTAAAATTGCGACATTCCTAACCACTCCTCCGCCACACTACAATAAAAGAGAACGCCCTCCCCACTTTCCTTATTCGCCCTCCCCCACTCACTACGTACAAAGAGTAACCACGAAGTCACCAACAAAATCGTGAACGACACTACCTGTCCCTGCTGCACAATCGGCGCTCCGGCCCCTTGTCCTTGTCCTACTGGCTGAAGTGGCGCTGGGGGTGGCGCTGGGGGTACCGCCGCGTGCTGGGGGGCGGCTTGCGGACCTTGCCCCGCGGCCTGCGGAGCTTGCGCTGCCTGCAGACCTTGCCCCGCTGCCTGCGGACCTTGCCCCGCTGCCTGCGGACCTTGCCCCGCTGCCTGTTGGACTGCTTGTTGAGGTGCTGCCGGCACCGGTGGGCCCTGTCCTGCCAGCAATGCTTGGATGGCCCCCGGAGGAGGGGCGTGCGGGGCTTGCGCCATGATTTTCTCCGACAGCCTCGTGCGTCCGCACCCGAAGTCTAACTGCGCGCCTTTTACTCTAAAGCTCTCTACTTTTATACCCTAGCCTTCATTAGCATACATACTTATTTGCATAATCCCTCTGATTGGTTACTTCCCAAAATTGGGTTAATTAACCACCTGACTGAGGCGTGCGGGAACAGGTGTAGCGCTGCGAATAGCTTCCAGTTAGAATTTTTATTTAGCCTGCTTCCTATTGAAGTAAAACACTGCTTGTCCCATCTAATGAAGGATAAATGTATCTATCATGCACAAAATTAAAGTTTGACATTGAAAGACAAGTGTAATCATACATTTCAGTTTACTTTGTTCAACTGTATTGTAAATATGTATCACTAGAATTTTGGCTAGCCTAAAAAAAAAAAAGGAAAAAAAAAGATAATCCCTACCTACAGACCCTAATTCTTTCAGGACTGAAACAGGAAACACAGCATTTTTTTTCCTAGGCCTAACTATTCTATGGAGCATCTATTAATTTTTAATTTATTGGTTTGGCTGTTCAGCATGCACAGCCAGGGCTGCCTAACTAGCATTTGGCTATTACAAAGGGCTAACCCTGCTGACAGAGTATCAATGTATCAATGTAAACCCTAACATAAACCCCAACATCAGTAAACCCTAAAAAATCAGTAAAGATCAGACAAGATCCAAGGACAGGTATGTCCGTTAACGTGAGGATGGTGGGTGTTCAGCACCAAGGACAGGGATATTTGGTAATGTGAGGATGATGTACAGCACCAAGGACAGATATGTTTGGTTCTAGTTCTAGTCAGCAAACTTCCAATAGGAACATCACTCAGACAGAGGAGGTGCAGTGTCTGGACTATGTGGGAGATAACAGCAACCTGCTCACTCCACCCAGATGTAAAAATGGGTATCTGACTTTGGGGAGGTTAAAGGCAATGGAACGAAAGTAAAACTGAAATACTCTCCATGCCAAGCTTTATTAGATAAGTGGAATCAACATCTCATCCCAACTATATATTTTTTTCCAGTACTGTCACTACGTTGCAGGACTGGTAGGAATCGGACTGTCCCGGCTCTTCTCTGGGTCGGAGTTCGAGGATGAGCTGGTTGGGGAGGATACGGACCTGGCCAACTCCATGGGTCTGTTCCTGCAGAAAACTAACATCATCAGGGACTACCTGGAGGACCAGGTGGATGGAAGGGAGTTCTGGCCAAGACAGGTACAGTGATGTCATTATCTCAGTACATTCTGTGATTGGTTAGTAGTTCTTGCAGTCCTGTAAGTGATTGGTTGGTCTTTCAGCTCAGTGATAGGTTTATGTGAATCATGTTCAGCAACAGAGACAGTGTCCTCTGTTTTGATGGTGCCCAACACCAGCACTAGTGATGGGTGTATGTCTGTGAATGATATTCAGAGACGAGTGTGTTTACCTTTGCGGATAGCATTCAGCACCAAGGGCAAATACATTTGATGCAGCTCAACAATGTTTTTTATTTTCTTTCTTGGTTTTTCAGCTCAGTGATTTGATGTTTGGTCGTGCAGACAATATTGAATAAATAGATAAATAAATGGATTGTGACAGAGTATAAATTATGCATAGATGATATTTTCTATTTGTCACAGGTTTGGAGTAAACATGCAAAGAAGCTGTCTGACTTCAGACAGCCCGAGATGTCCCAGAATGCCCTGTGGTGTTTGAATGAGCTGGTGACAAACGCGCTGCTACATGTTCCTGATGTACTGAAGTACATGTCCAGGTTACGCAACCAGAGTGTCTTCAACTTCTGCGCCATACCTCAGGTAAAACAACACTATTGACGGAATGCTTGCATTGCATAATCATTATGACATTTATATTAGATTTGATTGAAACGTTGAATTGACCATTTTACAGAATTAATATAACTATGTTGTACATCAGCAAGGCATGTAGAATGAGAAAACAAAATTGCTCACAAAAAACGATTGAAAGTTGTTGCACTCATGATCATTGGCTTCAAAAAGGGTTTAAAGAAAAGGCTGGGCTGTCCACCAGGCTAGGCCACCCAGCCAGTGATATTTTCTTAGCCTCATCTTAGATACTCGCTGCCATCTGAATATTGGCTCAGTGCCTAAATGCTCGTCTTGCAGCTTAAAACTGAAAGTTTTATGAAGTTTATACATATACTGTGTCAGTCAATGTGAGTTGGATACATATTTGTTAACTTTACGTTGCCTAGGTGATGGCCATAGCAACCTTAGCCCGTTGCTACAACAACCCCAAGGTGTTCCGGGGTGTGGTGAAGATCAGGAAGGGAGAGGCTGTGAAGATGATGATCCATGCAACAAGCATGGAGAACTTCAAGGGCATCATGAGACCCTTCTGCGAGGAGGTAAAAACTTGATTTCTATCAGTGTATTTTTCGTGATCTATTCTTAACTAGTTTCTTGAGCTGCTTGTTCCTCACGTATGGTAGTTTTTAGTAGAAATTCCATATGATAGAGTCCTACAGGAAATCTTTTAACATGTTCAAGTAAATTTCTACTTTTGTTCGGATATTTATTTCTTTTATACATCACACTAAGAATGGGTTAGCTAATTATCTTATACAAAATGTCAAGACAAAATAGGGCAGTAAATTCTTTTTTCTATCATAATTGGAGTCTAAGTGTCAACATTGCAAATACAGGTAGGCCAATGACAAAACCTCTTTGCTAGTTGAAAATCATAACTATGCAAATTATGCCCTATATATTAAATTGTGACTTTGTGCTTCTTTTTTCAGATTTTCAGCAAAATGACCCTGCAGGACCCCTCGTACAGCGTTACCATGGAGACGGTTGACACGATCCGACAGCTGACGGAGACGAGCCACGCCCTCTCAGTCCAGCGCACCCTGACCCCGCTACACGTGTCGTGTGCGCTGGTGGTCGCAGCTATCACATGGCAATACTGGACACAGATACACTGGATATACGACCACTACCTGGACTGGAAATGATAATAAAATCTCTGGCAATCTTTCATAGCCCATAGAATTCAATATCCTGGCATTTTCAGAAAGCAATTCACTAGCCCCAAACCATGAAAAATTAGTATGTGTACAATCCATTAATTAGTGAAGTCTTTTCTTGTCTACTATTAAAAGTACAGCAGAAAAATTCTGTAATGAATGTTACAAAAAAGTGTAAATATTTCTTCACACTCAGTCACTCACTATCCAGTTAACACAACAATACCACTGTTAAATTTTTACTGATGACAATAAATTTTATAATAACTATTGATGAATTGTTATAAGATATGCATACATTCATAAGTTAGGAAATAAACATTCTATGATTATAAGATATGCATATTCTATGAATTTACCATCCTATTATTAGTTATCACACTATTTATGTTAACTTGAAATTTTTGCAATCTATTGAGTAATGAAGTATCTTCTTGTCTAAACAGCAGAATAATTCTGTGTAAGGGGAAATTTGACTCTGCCAATTCTAAGCACTTCAAAAGTGAATAGTGATAATGACTGTGCCGTCAATTATAGCATAACTTTGAATTCAGATTTACTTTAAAAGTATTTGATGAGAGGAATTGTACATCATAGCCATACCTTTGAGGCAATATTATACAAATATTACACTATCTATTTTTGTGAATTAAGGTCATTTTGATGGTATAAAAATGGTGATAACTGATAAATGGTGTTGTTTATATCTGTCCTGAGGCACTTTATCTTTAGGCTAGTCCCTTATCATTATCTAAGTGATTTGTTGAGAACAAATCCTACCTTACCTTAGACCCCCCCTTAACTAATTTGCATAGATCGACTTGTTAGGCTGCTTTCCTCCATAAAGTACAGTCTGATCTATGTAATCTAATAAATCAATGTAATGAACAAAAGTCGATTGCACTAGCATTGGATGGTAGAATCTGAAGATTTAAAATAAATGTAAATATCACTCAGAAAATGAAAATGCACAGAGAAAATTTGAAAAAAAAACAAACCAAAGAACTATTTTTTTCCAATATATTAATTAACGCCATTTCTCCCTTGTTGATTTGACGGAATTTCATAATTGGGCCTTTTTGCCAAGTCTTTGGACGTATTAGAGGGCTTGGGTAACAGTCAAGTCTAAATTTGGGGGTTAAAGGCATGCTTGGGTGACATCACAGATTTTCCGTAAAATCTTTTGGATTTCACCATTGTCTTTTTGTCTATTCACATTAATAGCAATCACCTAAATCGTATCATATTTCCATATAATAATGAAAACTCATTAAACTCCAGAAAAACATTCAAAAGACACCTTGGGTACATATGTTGAAAGATCGTTCAACGGTGATCAGCACATCGACCTTTTAAACGGTGTATCAGGTTTTTCAACTTTAACCTTTTGACCTGTTTGCTCACCATGCTTGCCGTCCGGCATTTTGTGTTGTCTGACTCGTCTCATAAGAAAAACATCTCCAATCTTCTACTAAACTAAACATTCTAAAAGGAACTTATCACATGAGGCCATAGACCGACAGGTAAGGCATTTGTGTACTTTTGAAACTTACTTGGTTACGTCTATGCGGCGGTACGTAACTACTAGTTTGTAGACAGTTCACTGAGTTCACTTCATCAGGTGGCGTCAAACAGTTGGGAACAAACAGTTTATTTAACCCTCTCAACACGTCATAAAATTTTTTCCTGTATACCATATACGACATATAATTTCAGTCTATACAGGTGTCAATTAGTACTTTTTGTGTATTATTATTACAGCTGTTATGTAAGGAGTAGACTAGGAAAACTATATATTGCTGGAAAGCTCACAGAATGGCCTTTCCAAAACAAGCAAAATAAATATCATACCATCAATCTGAGGACAGCAATCGTCATGGAAACCACTCAAAAACACATTTGCAACACTCCCAAAAAAAGCTTCACAAAAGAAAACATTTGGCTAGGGACTGAGTTTTTTGTGTCATTTATCATAAAACTATGTAGAAATACTCAATTATACATACACAATGCTGGTATGCTGTTAGAATGACCAAATACTAAAAATCAAAGCATGATTTCAAATAAGTTCAGTGTTGATAAACAAATGTTCACCCCAATAAACAGTTGTGCCCCCCTCCCCACACCTGTAGTTGTACTATTGAAATAATGAATATGCCTTGTGCTAAATGGCAAATTATTTTTCTGGATGTTCTCCACATATCAGGGAGTCAAATAAATCCTATTACTTATGACTTGGGTAGAGAAACAGGTATCAGAGTATCTAAAATGTCAATTGAGACCAGTGACCTTTCTGACCTGACCTGGTCCTCCTCATGCCCAAGAAAAACAACAAGGAAGCATGCATGTAGAACTCATTAGACACGGTGATATCAGCTCATTTGATCTCAACAAAAACAGCTGGGTGTTTGCCTTGCTGTCCCTCAAGGACTTCCCTGTCATCACTCCTGTAAGCCACCAACAAAATTATCCACCAAATTGTCTCCATTTCTGCTAAATTTACTAAATAAACCTGTAGAAAACTGAAGCCAAAACACACGCTGGAGGCCTCAGAAACAGGGCTCAAATGCTACATCCTTTCTGGTTGGTCAAAGATACAAGCATCCTGATTGGCAGACTCTGCCAAATTTCCCATTTCACAGTAGTCAGTTTGAATTTCCCGCCGGAATTAAACCTGAAGCCACGATCGTGGCTTCTCGCGTCCTATGGGAAAGCCACGATAGTGGCTTCTCGTGCTGAGAGGGTTAACGTTGATTTTCAAAGTAAGACGTTACCGGCATTGCCGAAAACAGCAATGAATAAAGGCATAAGAAGAATTAGTCCTTTTCTTAACAATCATAGGCTATAAAGGAAGGACTCTCTTCATGTTTCTTGCAAAATCTCTGATATGGTATAAAATAATCGGTGAAAATTCACCTTCAAATGGTTACACAATTGTGTAACCATTTGAATTGTCCAGTTGAATCATGTCCAGTTTAACCAGTTTGATAGCCTATGGCTATAACTATAGCCCCGGCTGTATTTCTCTTTATGCAGACTTAATAACTCGAATGAAATCGGGTTTGTTGTAGGGACAAAACTGCATGCAAATGATAAAGGCATGTAGCTCACAGTAGCTCGAAAACAATATCAAAACTGCTAAATGTCATTGTGCATGTTTTCAGAGGGAGGGGGTCACGTATTATTTGTCCATTGTTCCTTCTTTGACAATATAAGAATGTGGCCTTTAGAAACTGATGAGATATCTGTAATTATGATTATTTTTGTTGATTTATTTCTGTGTCTTACTGCCATTTCAATTAGAAAGGGCTGAACCAACCAGGAGTACAAAAACAACCATCGAGCATTTTGTGAAGGAGACGAGCAACAACGGGTGCAGACAACAGACCCAGGAAGACGGGATGGTAGCCGAACAATAACGTCATGAACAAGGAAATGAACGGCATGCAGTAGGGCATAGAGTTTTGGCAGGCAGCTGAGGAAGGAGTCTTATCATATCTTTATGAATCTGTCGGTGTCAGAAACCTAAAATGGCAGAATCTACCAAACTTTTTATATGTGAAGAGTGCGGATACAGGACAACGTGCAGGGGCCACCTCACACGACATGTCAGAAAACACACAGGAGAAAAACCCATGAAGTGCGATCAGTGCGACTATTCTGCTGCACGAAGAGACCACCTCAAACAACACATCATGGTGAAACACACCGGTAAGAAGCCGTACATATGTGGTGAGTGTGGATACAGGACTACCAAAAGTTCTTACCTAATGATCCACATGAGAAAACATACAGGGGAGAAACCTTACAAGTGTGAGATATGCCAATACAGGACAGTTGACAAGTCTTCCTTAGCTGCACATATCAGAACACATACAGGTGAGAAACCCTACAAATGTGACCTGTGTGACTATTCTGCTACACAGAGATGCCATCTAGCCCACCACGTTACGATGAAGCACACCGATGAAAAACGCTTTGTGTGTGGGGAGTGTGGATACAAGACAGCTGACAAAACTTCCTTCATTGTACACACAAGGAAACATACAGGGGAAAATCCGTACAAATGTGACCAGTGCGACTACTCTGCTTCGACGAAATACACTTTAGACCGACACGTAATGGTAAAACACACTGGTGAGAAACCCTTCATGTGTGGGGAGTGCGGACACAGGACAGTCACTAGGTTTGGCCTGACCCGACACATGAGGACTCACACAGGCGAGAAACCTTACAAATGTGACCAGTGTGACTTCTGCTCTGCGCGTAAACAGTATCTAGACATACACATCATGACAAAACATACAGGAGAGAAGCCCTACATGTGTGAAGAGTGTGGATTTAGGACTGTTTATAAGTCTGTTCTTTCCAGACATGCGGTGAGAAGACACTCTGGGGATCAACGCCATAAAGGACACCAGTGCAACTATTTGTTTGTACAAAAATCTAAACTAGACGAACATACCAAGATAAATCTCACCGGTGAGAAGCCCTACATCTGTGGGGAATGTGGGTACAGAGCCAAGAACAAGTCATCCCTCAATAAGCACACGAAAACACACAAAGGAGAGAAACCCTACAATTACAAATGTAACCAGTGTGACTACTCTTCTACACAGAAATGCCAGATGGACAAACACGTGGCGACGAAACACACCGGTGAGAGATCTTACCTGTGCGAGAATTGCGGATACAGATCAGCAACTCGGTCTGGGCTTGTCCGGCATGTCAGAAAACACACCGGTGAGAAACCCTACAAGTGTGACCAGTGTGACTATTCTGCTGCACGGAAACACCATCTAGAGCAACACGTCATGACGAATCATAACGGTGAAAGACCTTACCTGTGTGAGGATTGCGGATACAGATCGGCAAGTCAGTCTGGGCTTGTCCGCCATGTGAGAAAACACACCGGTGAGAGACCCCACAAGTGTGACCAGTGCGACTTCTCTTGTGCAAACAAGTGGACGTTAAACCAACACGTCACGACAAAACACACTGACGAAAAACCCTACTTGTGTTCTGAGTGCGGGTACAGGACGTCCATTAGGTATTCCCTAACATTACACATGAGAAAACATAATGGTGAGAAACCGTACAAGTGTGGCCAGTGTGACTACTCTGCTGCACAGAAATGCAGGATTGACAAGCATGTGCTTTTGAAACACACCAGCAACAAACCGTACCTATGCGCGGAGTGTGGGTTCAGAACGGCGGACAAGTTTAACTTTTTACGACACATGGGAACTCATGGCGGCAGGAAACCCCACAAGTGTGACCATTGTGATTATTCTGCTGCAAGGAAAGACCAATTAAAGAAGCACATGCTGAAGCACTAGCCTCCACCAGGTCTTCCTACAGTGGTGCGGAGATCGTACAATTCGCAAAAAAGTTGGCAAGGGGAGTCTGTCCACACCTAAGTTCAGGTCTCCCCTCCACTTTGCTGTGCAGCTGGCCAACTCCTCTGGGAGCAAAACTCTATTGTCCAAGCAGATCCTAAGGTAGCAATTATTAACAAAGATGGTATCAATAGTTACCTGAGGACTGAAGTCGGCCTAGGAGTGTGTTAGATGACTACCTTTGGCCGGCTATACTCCTTAGCCAGCTTTGATACTATCTAATGCCACTGGTAAATATGCCTGGAAACTCCCCTGGCAAATTATTCTCCCTATAATGGCCAGCGTAGTCAGTCTGGTAGAGACTACTAAAGCATACTGTCGTTAAATCCCTGCTACAAGTCAAGAAATGAGCTCGGCCGACGTGTCGAAACTGGAGGTAATCACACCGACAAAGAAGTGTAATGATTATCGTTCTAAACTGTTCTTTCATTAGTGACAAGAATTTGAAGAAATGTATGCAGACAAGAGAAATTTCCGGATGTTGGACATCTGGGTTGTACCCACAATGCGACTAAGACTTCTGTATCCACAGTTCAGTCCAGTGCCAAAAAATGGACTTTTTAGCACTGTGAAGACTGGTGTAGGTATTATATGCCTGTATATGAGCCATATATGAGTCTCTAAGTGTAAAATGATTTAGACTTTTTCATTTGCTAGTTCAAAGGCAAAGCAATTGAATGTTGCTGAATTTAGCAGACATGTTTTGAAAGAGGTTAATTTTGCAACACTAAAACCATAAGCTGAGATGAAAAGATGCAGTGACATCTAGATGTTGTTTGAACCAAGTACTATTGAGTAGTGATATTCAAATTTGTTTTCATTTTTTTTCAATTTTGAATTATATTTCGAAAACTCAGCAAGCTCATGGAGATCATATTACAGACAGGAAAGATGTAACTTAAGGTGACAAGTTCCCCAAGCCTTAAGTTCTCTTGATGATGCAAATAATGTCTTTGTAATTATGAACATCTTAATAATGTAATTCACTAATTGGCTCTAAGCTTGTAGACTTAATTCATGGTACAGAGAAGGAGATATTTGTAGTGTTTTAAATTCGCAGTTGAAACACCAGAAGTATGCAATGCAAAATAGAGCATATTTGCGTTGTTAAGAATTTGTAAAATGGGAGCTCTCCTCAAAAATAAAACATTGAATATTTTGAGATTCACAGCATATTGGTACAAATGTGTTATACTCTTTTCCTTAAGTTTGTCTTCAAGAAAAGATCACGATTCAAAAGACTGCTCGAACCTTGTACAAATAGAGATTCAAACAACTAGTTTGTATTCATCACTACTTGCAACACCTGTTACACCAAATACTAGTAACTTGTTCTGGAGAAACGGTTATCCAGGTCACCATTAAGAACTGGTTCAACTCACCCACACGAATATCTGCCAACATTTGGGTGGTCTTTCTGCTGCCTTTCTCAACGTAGTTCTACTTCCCACTGCTAGGTGGTGCTGTAGTTGTAGTGTGCAAAGAACCTTACTATTCAGTGATTTACTGGAGCGGTGGAAAATGAGGATGCTGGAGCGGCTATAGCGGTTGGAGCTGTGGGGGCTAGAGCGGTTGGAGCTGAGGGGGCTAGAGCGGTTGGAGCTGAGGGGGCTAGAGCGGTTGGAGCTGTGGGGGCTAGAGCGGTTGGAGCTGTGGGGGCTAGAGCGGCTGGAGTTGAGGGGGCTAGAGCGGTTGGAGTTGTGGGGGCTAGAGCGGTTGGAGCTGAGGGGGCTAGAGTGGCTGGAGCTGAGGGGGCTAGAGCGGCTGGAGCTGAGGGGGCTAGAGCGGCTGGAGCTGTGGGGGCTAGAGCGGCTGGAGCTGTGGGGGCTAGAGTGGCTCGAGCTGAGGGGGCTAGAGCGGCTGGAGCTGAGGGGGCTAGAGCGGCTGGAGCTGAGGGGGCTAGAGTGGCTCGAGCTGAGGGGGCTAGAGCGGTTGGAGCTGTGGGGGCTAGAGCGGCTGGAGCTGAGGGGGCTAGAGCGGCTGGAGCTTATTGGGCTAAAACGGCTGGAGCTGAGGGGGCTAGAGTGGCTAGGTCTGTGGGGGCTGGGGCTGGGGCTGGAGCGACGGGCTGTGGGGTCTGGAGCTGAGGGGTCTAGAGCGGTAGAAGCTGTGGGGGCTAGAGCAGTTGGAGCTGTGGGGGCTAGAGCGGTTGGAGCTGAGGGGGCTAGAGCGGTTGGAGCTGAGGGGGCTAGACAGCTGGAGCTGAGGGGGCTAGAGCGGTTGGAGCTGTGGGGGCTAGAGCGGCTGGAGCTGAGGGGGCTAGACAGCTGGAGCTGAGGGGGCTAGAGCGGCTGCAGCTGAGGGGGCTAGAGCGGCTGCAGCTGAGAGGGCTACAGGGGCTGGAGTGGCTGGAGCTGAGAGAGCTAGAGCGGTAGGAGCTGTGGGGGCTAAAGCGGTTGGAGCTGTGGGGGCTAGAGCGGCTGGAGCTGTGGGGGCTAGAGCGG
>NC_049995.1:12527989-12528562 GCF_000003815.2 Branchiostoma floridae
GGGGGCTAGAGCGGCTGGAGCTGTGGGGGCTAGAGCGGCTGGAGCTGAGGGGGCTAGAGCGGCTGGAGCTGAGGGGGCTAGAGCGGCTGGAGCTGTGGGGGCTAGAGCAGCTGGGGTTGAGGGAGCTAGAGCGGCTGGAGCTGTGGGGGCTAGAGTGGTTGGAGCTGTGGGGGCTAGAGTGGTTGGAGCTGTGGGGGCTAGAGTGGTTGGAGCTGTGGGGGCTAGAGCGGCTGGAGCTGTGGGGGTAGAGCGGTTGGAGCTGTGGGGGTAGAGCGGTTGGAGCTGTGGGGGCTAGAGCGGTTGGAGCTGAGGGGGCTAGAGCGGTAGGAGCTGTGGGGGCTAGAGCGGTTGGAGCTGTGGGGGCTAGAGCAGTTGGAGCTGAGCTGAGGGGGCTAGAGCGGTTGGAGCTGAGGGGGGCTAGAGCGGTTGGAGCTGAGCTGAGGGGGCTAGAGCGGTTGGAGCTGAGGGGGGCTAGAGCGGTTGGAGCTGAGCTGAGGGGGGCTAGAGCGGTTGGAGCTGAGGGGGCTAGAGCGGTTGGAGCTGAGGGGGCTAGAGCGGTTGGAGCTGAGCTGA
>NC_049995.1:12528901-12567982 GCF_000003815.2 Branchiostoma floridae
GAGCTGAGGGGGCTAGAGCAGTTGGAGCTGAGCTGAGGGGGCTAGAGCGGTTGGAGCTGAGGGGGGCTAGAGCGGTTGGAGCTGAGCTGAGGGGGCTAGAGCGGTTGGAGCTGAGGGGGGCTAGAGCGGTTGGAGCTGAGCTGAAGGGGGCTAGAGCGGTTGGAGCTGAGGGGGCTAGAGCGGTTGGAGCTGAGGGGGCTAGAGCGGTTGGAGCAGAGGGGGGCTAGAGCGGTTGGAGCTGAGGGGGCTAGAGCGGTTGGAGCTGTGGGGGCTAGAGCAGCTGGAGCTGTGGGGGCTAGAGCGGCTGGAGCTGTGGGGGCTAGAGTGGCTCGAGCTGAGGGGGCTAGAGCGGCTGGAGCTGAGGGGGCTAGAGCGGCTGGAGCTGAGGGGGCTAGAGTGGCTCGAGCTGAGGGGGCTAGAGCGGTTGGAGCTGTGGGGGCTAGAGCGGTTGGAGCTGAGGGGGCTAGAGTGGCTGGAGCTGAGGGGGCTAGAGCGGCTGGAGCTGAGGGGGCTAGAGCGGCTGGAGCTGTGGGGGCTAGAGCGGTTGGAGCTGTGGGGGCTAGAGCAGTTGGAGCTGAGGGGGCTAGAGCGGCTCGAGCTGAGGGGGCTAGAGCGGCTGGAGCTGTGGGGGCTAGAGCGGCTGGAGCTGAGGGGGCTAGAGCGGCTGGAGCTGAGGGGGCTAGAGCGGCTGGAGCTGTGGGGGCTAGAGCAGCTGGGGTTGAGGGAGCTAGAGCGGCTGGAGCTGTGGGGGCTAGAGTGGTTGGAGCTGTGGGGGCTAGAGTGGTTGGAGCTGTGGGGGCTAGAGTGGTTGGAGCTGTGGGGGCTAGAGCGGCTGGAGCTGTGGGGGTAGAGCGGTTGGAGCTGTGGGGGAACAATTTAGGAGTCTTTAGGGGGGTATAAAACTGGACAAAGATGGGCAAGGGGTCTATAAAAGCGGTTAGTGACATTTTGGGGCCCTAAAAAGGTGGGAATTGAGGGCGGTTAGAGACGGTTTGGAACTATAGAGGCTAGAGGGGCTGGACCTGAGGGGCCTAGACAGCTGGAGCTGAGGGGGCTAGAGCGGCTGCAGCTGAGGGGGCTAGAGCGGCTGCAGCTGAGAGGGCTACAGGGGCTGGAGCTTAGGGGGTTAGAGCGGCTGGAGCAGAGGGGGCTAAAGTGGCTGGAGCTGAGGGGGCTGGAGCTGAGGGGGATAGAGCGGCTGAGGGGGCTAGAGCGGCTGGAGCAGAGGGGGCTACAGGGGCTGCGGAAACCTCTGTGTCGATGTCATGTCAGCTGTATACCAAAAGAGGCTTTGACTTAAACTTAAACCCAGTCAAATTTGTGATGGAATAGATTAAATAGAACAAATGGAACTTCATATGCTTTGTGTGTTTTGTAGTCTTTTTAGTTATACTTCTACTTAATAAAATCATTTTTATAAGCAAGACGGGTCAATAGTGAAATGGGTAGGATGACATACAGATGAAAATCTAATTAAAGGAGTGTCTACAATCATATATATTATGCATATTCATCTCTACATAGAATACAGCTAGATTATATACACACAACAGCTAAATATATCAAGAAACAACATTTGGATCAAGGCTTTTTATTCCAGTTCATTGGAAGAAAATTTACGTGTCCTCATTGCAAAAAGCTTATCAGAAAGTTCAGAGAGAAAAGAGTTGAAAGTTTCCACTTAACGTCCTGCGCTTAAGTCTTCAATTTGCCATCAAAATTAAGAACAACTTTAGAGTAAGAGCTGTAACTTTAAAGAATATGTACCAGGTATATTCCCTTTTGACATGTGTATAAGAATACAATCATGCTACCACACTGAACAGCTACCAGAAAAGATCAAGAAATCCATTATCTAATATATTCTATTGAACATATTTTCCCACATTGTATGAGTATGTGAAGAGAGCTATTTTACGTTATTCTATCATTGACGTATATAAAATTTACAAAATCCTTTCATAAATCATCCTGATAAATTCCTTACATTCTTTGACACCCTACAAACTTTTAGACACATTTCCTATTCTTTTTAAATTCTTTAAAGTTTCTTCCGATTCTCTGAATTCTGAATTCTTTATAAGCAGCAATTATTCTTCCCAATAAGACCTAGTGGCTGGTAGAAAAGTGATCAAACATTACAAGTACATGTAAGAAATGTAGGCAGGTACTATGGAATTATCACTAAATGACCAATGATATGGTTTGAATTGTGGGTGCTGCGTGGCGGAGTCTAGTCCATGCGAGGCTCTCCGGCGACGATGTCCCTCTCGATACCGCACTCGTCCTGGCCCCTCAGGATCTTGAAGAAGCCTGAAGAAAGGAAATGATTCTTAAGTAAACTGGTGCAATAGTAGAAGTACAGTCAAACCTGCAGCATCTAGGCTGGACCTAAGCAACCCTAAATGAACTGAGCAATCAATTTCGGTTGTTGAGTGGAGGGTAAATGCCCCTTTGAGACTCCAAAAAACTAGTCGCTGGTTGGGTAAGATGGTTAGTTGCTTGGGACAGGGTCTTAACTAAAATGGACAGGACTGTTTGAATGTGTCCCCAAGTGAGCTTATCTTCCAGGTTTCGTACTACACTTCTAAAAAAATGTACATATATGCACATACACTGTTACACAGATAAAATTTATTCTAAGTTTAGTAACATTTACAAATTACACATCAAAAGTCTATAAATGTCTTTCACTATTTTGGGTGTGCAATCAAATCGCTTCCACTGTATCAGTAACAGGTACCTAAACCTCATTTGCATAATTTATGCAGCCATGTTTCTTACCCATATCGCCCCAGTCGCTGTTCCAGCTGTTGGCGATCAGCCAATAGGGAGTGCTGCCCTCCATTCCCCATCCGATCATCTTCACGGCGTGGCCGCCGAGCTCAGCGCCAGACTCATGCTGGTACACACCTGCAGGAGAATCAGCCAATGGGAGCAGTTAACACAGACCTGACATCACATGCCACATGTGTTGCAAATTCTGATTGGCCAACAGAAGGTAAACTCCAGACATGGAGATAAATCAGCCTATCAGGACAGTCAATTGTATAGCACTTATATGTGACCTTCATTCTGATTGGTCAATACTAACTATAGGTCAGTACCTGATATTGTAAACAAACCAGTCAATGATAACAGTCATCGCAGACTTCATACTGTGAATAAATTGTCTCATGCATCGCACGATGCGGGAGCCTCTGAGTCTGACTCTAACTTAGTAATATATCAGCACAAGATCAAGCCAGTAACTAAGCCAGTAACTGGGGGTTCTAGCCAGCATATGTCCTTCCATTCTTTGACAGAATTTTGCTGCTGGGAACAGACAAAAATTTTGCCCATTCCATCCTCTGTGACAGACAAAAATTGGAATTTAAAACCAAGCTAACTCTACAATGGCCAGCAAAATATGCTTGTCAAAATAAAGAATTTCAGAGGGTCTAGATTTCAAACATTTCCCAAGGAGCATGCCTCCGAACCACACAAGGAATGTTGTGCCTTCGACAGGATTTCAATTCAAAATCTAGGGGACAGAAAAAATCAACTGGCTAGAACACTGAACCATTTCCATTTGTAATTTGCTAAACAACAAGTTGTGAGAACATACCAGACTTGTAGTGAGGGAAGTCAGCGTACACGGTGAAGGCAGCCTCAACAGGTCCGTTAGTCATGATCTCCATCTGGATCTGCTGAACCTTGGAGCTGACGGAGTAGGCAGACTTGGCTAGTGGGGAGAACACAGCAACAAACATTTTTAGTATGCTTTTTCATTAATTCTCCTTAACCCTGATTCATTGCACACAGTGGTTTGTATGTAGGGAAAAGCATGGACTTAATTCAATGTAAGATTAGGACGATTATGTTTGAAGACACTCTGGGTTTTCACAGTGAACACACTGCAGCAAAAAAAAATGTCTGGAGTTACCTAATCTTAAATACTGCAAAAAAATTCCTCTCTCTAATCATCTGATCACTTAAAAAGTCTATATAGAGTCCCTGTGAAAAGAAATAAATCAACAGTATTGTAAAGTCCCGTTAAAACTTAGCACTACAATACAATTTGAAACCAGTTATTATTTCAGTTACAAACCATAGTGCTTGTCCTTATTGAAGGTGACGTTGTACCCGGATTCGCACGTCTTCTTGCACCTGGGGGTGGGCTCGATCTTGCCGCAGGCGGGGCGGGAGCCGTTGATGTGGTGCTCACAGGGGGCGATCTCGTAGGGCTGGCAGCCCTGCATGGAGCCGTAGGGTCCACCTGTGACCAGGCCGTCCTGCTTCCAGTACTCCCAGGCTGCCTCAGGGAAGCCACCATGGCACCTGGTAAATACAACGTACAGTCATACCTTAGCATGAAAGTTTATCTGTATTGGTAAAAGACAAAACCATGGAGAAACTAAACAGCCAGGGAGGAAGTGTTGAACAGGGCTGCTGGAATTTCAGCCAGGTAAGTGATATTATGCTGGAAAGCCACAATGGCACCTGGTAAATACAGTCAAACCTTACTGTTTTAAGTGGCCATTTTTAAGGGTGGATTTTGGGCCTTTCAATATCACATTTTTACCATTCAATGTCACATTTTTTACCTATCAATACCTTCAGCAGCAACAATCTGAAAATAGATTGTGATCAATTGCATGATCTAGAAGCAATTATGTGAGACACGACGATACAGCCTAATGTAATAACATCAACTATGATTTTATACATTCAGAATATTATTGAATCATAAAGTATGATATTGTACTATCTAAAGCATTTAATTTCCAATTCTGTGAGAATCAGCAGAAGAGAAATCAAGCTGGATTTCTCCATCCACATATACATATACAATGTACTTTATTTTCAATAGTGCTGCATGATGTCTTGCAATCAGTACAGAGTCTACACCATCCCAAGCATATGATACAAGTCCAAATGATTCGATCACCTCAAGAGGGGCAACACCAGTAATTTTGAAACCATAAAGAATGGTCATACCCTTGCAATTTGCAGAATAAAAATTCAATTCCATTTAAAGATCAGTGTTTTCACTTGAAATTCAATTCCATTCAAAGATCAGTGTTAAGTTCATTTTTGATTTTTGACATTTTCTGCAATTTGAAGTTCAGTGTGATCAGGTATATATAATTTTGATTTTTGTCGGTTTTTTTTTGCTTGGTGGCTTACCCGTTACCACAGCTCTTGCAGCAAGAGTTCAGGTCTTCAGCGGAGATGTGTGCCATTGTCATTCCCTTCGACGCGACACAGATACGGTCGCTCATTGCCTCAACGGCAGCAAGAGCCTGAGAAAACGAGTTGTCACACCACGTCATAAACATGTACACTATTGTACAGGTTCGCAGGGTTGGACTAGTTTTCTAAAATCCAATTGTCTTATCGGGCAAGTACAAAAAAATTACTTGCCTGAACCGAAATTCAAATGACATTTTTCTATGTATTTTCACTTCCAGCAATGGATTTCTTTTATCATTGGCTCTGTTTTCTGTGCTGGTCAATGCTTGATGCCATGACTATAAAAGTATCAAAGTCTCACTCAGGGAATAATCTTACTTGCCCGATCAGGCAAGTGATGTAGGACATGCACTTGCCTGATCAGCTCTTTCACTTGCCTGGGACAATCGGACATGTCCAACCCTGGTTTGTTGCATAGCAAAACCTGTTTTGTTTCTGGCACAATCATTAGACTTACCCCATTCCGCACGTTTCGCAACATGCCATGAGATTTTCGGACGAGAGGTGGACTTGGACTTTTCCGTTCGAGGCGACGCAGGTACGATCGCTCATGGCTTCAGCTGCAGCTTCAGCCTGGCATGGTAGATTTGCAGAGAATGGGGGGTAGGGGGGTAGAGCAGAGGGGGGGGGTAGAGGCAAATTGATTTCATTGATTGGTTAATTGTTGTGATCATTGGTTGTAAAGTTAAACATATTATCCTGGCAGATGAAAATCCTTATGTTGAAACAATCTTTGAAGAAATTAAAGACAAAAATCTGAAATTCTGGGTATAATTACTGGTAGCGGTTTAATTACTCTGATTGATATTAATGTTTGTTTGATTTATTAATTCAAAGAAATGATTTTTTGAAATGCAGGATGGCAAGCTGAAAAGCATCATAATAAGACTCACTGACACTAAGCTAAGTCTACCAGCAAAATTTGCCCCTCAAAATACAGGAAATACATGTAGCACTTCAGAGGGTTTAGATTTTACAATTTTCCCAGGGTGCATGCACCCAAAGCCCCCTAGGATTGTGGTAACATGCCAATAGGACACAGAAAAATCCAGGCTGACTAGAACACTGGTAGTGTAACTCATGTAAACATTTACCCAGCAGGAGCCACAGGAGCCCTGGTCGCGGACCTCCTTGATGGTGGGGCAGTTGGCCCACTGGGTCCTGGAGTCAAACGTGTCAGGGATGTCCTGGGGACAACAACAGTACAAAATCATTCTCTATCTAAGCTTGTTCCCAACAAGAAATGTTGATCCGTATGATAAGTGTAGCCGGTATAACCGCCCTTCAGCGTAACAATACTAGCGTCGTATTCATCATCCAACTATGATAATATTATCTAAACCAAACCAATCAACTACTATACAAACTTGTTAATTGAGTTAAATCAAAAGTTCTTTCTTATGCAAGTTCACTGTCAATATAAGCACAACTTAACCAAAAAAATCATTTACTTTTATACTGATATTAATCATTGCATGTACAGATAATATTGTTAATGATGACTATTACAAAAATATTATTTAGTATGCAATTCATTTACAAATCTTTTCCAAAATTCTGTGTGGACAAAAGGGGTGATTGTGAAAGGTTAATTTTCACCAAAAGGGCCCATGTTCTGACCTGAGCGTTGAGTTCGTGCAGCTTGAGAGGGAGTTTGTGGTTGTTTGGATCCCTGATCACACCACACAGGCCCTTCACGTAGGACACTGTCGCTCCCTGGAAGTTCCACCCTGCCTAGAAAACAAAATGGTATGTTGTATTTACATTTATGAAGGTTAGACATTTACTGATTTAGGCAAACAAATTCATGCAATTACACTAGAGCTGCTGAAGAAGAGTGATGGACGTCACTCGAAATGTCCGGAAGTAAATCAGTTCAGTCTGTTTTTATCCAGTTGTAAAGGTAGAATATTGTATTTTGAAAGGTATGTTGTACTGTCCGACAAGCCCAATCAGGGCTCGAAATTCATTTTTGGGATTAGGTGCACTGGTGCACCCAGCATAAAAAATTGGGTGCACCAAAAAATTTTTGGTGCACCACTTATATTTGAGTAGAATGTCAGAAAAAAATAACAAAACTTAGATACAAGCTATCAAATTCTTAAACAAGACTACCATGACAGACATTTTTATTATCTTTCTAACACTTAGATGTCACGAATATGATGTATACTAGTATACTTGATATCTTTACATACATAAACCTAAGAAAATATTTGGGTGCACCCTGTGCACCCACTGAAAAAAATTGGGTGCACAGTTCCAATTTTGGGTGCACCTGGGTGCACATGCACCCAGTATTTCGAGCCCTGCCAATAGAGCCAGATAAACGTGCATCGTATGTCATAATAGACCAGGGCTGTTTGCAGCTTTATGTTTATTCTGAGAGAGTGAGGGCAAAGATACTCAGCAGTAAAAGGTTTTGATACCAACTTCTACAGCCATACAGTCTGATAGTGATAGTTGTGATTTTGACCCCTGGAAGAATGAACTTGGCTTCTTAGAAATAAAACTAATTTGTCACATTGAATGTCTACTCAATGTGAAACTCCTGAATTTACCTTCCACGTGGTGTCGATGGAGTTGACATAGTCGATGATCTCCTGTGTCAGCGGTTGGTGGATGGGGAACTCCTTAGCGGAGACCGCCGCGAGCACGGACAAGACAACCCAGGCCAGCATGATGGATCTATTACAGGAAACAGAGGAAGAAAGGAAGTGATTAAGTTTAAGAGTCATAAGTTCACTGGTTGCTATTAAGCTAGTTGTATGACTAATACTTATATAGTTAGCATTTTGTATAATGACAAATGACTGACCGTAGCATTCAATTAATATTGGTAAGCAATACATTTAAGGTTTTAGGTACATGTAGTGACAGCAGCATTTAGTTAATACTGTAAAAAAGCAATCATTTTGTTTAAGAATCAGAGGTTCACTGGTTGCCTTTGAAAAAGCTCGTTTTTTTAATCAGCATTTTCCAGAAAGAAAATCCCCAAATACAACTGGCCCTGGCAATTGGTGTGATAGTACTGATTCATTTGGTATAAAAATAACCTTAGGTACATGCACACGGGTACTGACAGCAGAAACATCAAAACATAAGCAAAAGTGAGTACAAATTGGGTGTGTAAAAGAACTCTGACTCCTATATCGAAAAAAGCAGACCTTTGCAGCAGTATTGAAAACAAAGAACTGACTGAGTCATCGTTACGTCCTGTCACCTGCCTAAACCTTGTGACTGTCACATGATGTTCACAATAGCCTAGTCATAAATTATCATGACGTGTAATTATCTGCAACACCTGGCTGAACTTCAACATTCTATCTTATACGTGACAAAACTTTTTAATGAGATTTGTTTAATGAAAATTGACTTGGCAATTCTGGATTGTTAGATGTCCCTCAGGTGATTTGAACAGTTTACTGGTACATGGTACAGGCAAATGTGTACATTGAGAGATAAGTAAGAACAAAATACAGAAAAGACAAAATACTTACTAGTATCAACGCTATTTTTTTTAGGGATTTAACTGGAAACCATGATTTAGTTCAAATTAACTAATAAAGGATCCTGTCTATTTTGTAAGGGTCCACATAGCTTACAATTTATCAGTTTCCTGAGTGGTCTTTTTGGGGAATTTGGACAGTACGTACTTTGTACTCTGTCCCTGGAACAATGGCGTCATTTTGAACAGACTTAGATTAGGGGCTCCCGTGTCGTCCGACATTTTGAACAGCCTTGCCCTTAATAACAAACTCATTGATCTTAACTTCAAATTTAAGGCATCTTCGTATAATTCTGATCACCAAGACGCAAGAGATCAATACTGAAAAGGTGCGGCTAATAAACTCATTCAGAGCTGTAATAAATCCATTAAGCAACTAATTGCTGTGATAACCTTATCAGCTAATAATGTTATTAAAATAGCAAGTGACTGACATGCATTAATGGTGGTATGTTATTCGAAGTAAACATCTAGAACTGACATATCTATTAGTCAGTACTTACATGCCAAGGGTCAAAACTACTTGCAAATTATCAGCAGAAAATTTTTGTAAATACAGAAGCCATTGTCAGTACTACAATTTGCTATTTGTAAGTTGGCAATGTATACCAAGCTTGGCATTTCTGAAAGTTAAACTTAATTTTTTTGTCAACTTTTTGCATTTAAATTGTAATCTTTAAGAATTTTCTGCATATTGAAGACAGCAAAAAGTCAGTCAATCTTGAAATGCTAGCCATGGTTCAGCATGGTTTTCAAACTTTTTGTGGTGACATCTTCTAACAGTAGCACAACTTATAATTTGCATTTCCATTGCAAAGTACTGAGACTTTCCTTATGAATTATTTTAACCACAAACTTCAAACACTGTGAGCTAATCATATAAACCCGCTACTGGCTTATCAAGTCGTATTAAGTCACCTAAAAAAACTGAAAATACAATGACTTGGCACAAGGACGTTATATATAACGTCCTTGCTTGGCATAGTTCAGTTTCTTGAACTTTGGCCCCTGTCGTAAAGGTAGGCCCTAATCAGGCCTGATTAAATATAGAACCCACACCACGTGAGGCCCTTGTGCTCTGGCTCAGTAAACTTTATATTTACCCAGAAGTACATTGTACGTCACCTAAAGACCATCTGATACGAAAAGGTTTTTCCTACTGTTCTCTTAGAACACACTGTACAGCTATGATTCACAAACTGCAAAAAAAACTACCCTGCCTGAGATACCAAACTGATCTGAGGTTTGCTACCGTTCCCCTAAATACCCTTAAGAAATCTAAAACAGCCCACGTAGTTTAAGAAATGTACTAATAATTAGTCACTAAGACATGTTGTGGTGTATACGTGCAACCTGCACCACGTGAGGACCTTGTGCTCTGGCTCAGTAAACTTTATATTTACACAAAGGTAACGTTATACCACCTGAGGACATATACAAAAAGGTCTTTCCTATTGTTCTCTTAGAACACACGGTATGGCTGTGATTCACAAACAACAAAAACTTGAAAGACCACTAGATATTATCATGCAAATGTTCTTGCAAAAAAACACAATCTTTTGTGAGGTACAAAAGTAGTAGTACTTCTTTCAAGGTGTTATACTTAGCTGATTTAAACAACAATCTAGGTAACCGATCTAAGAGGTGGCAAATATGATGTCATCCTTGAACTCATAGATGGGACTAAAACTCGTGACTTTGAGTCATCGTGCCTGGAGGGAATTTATTTTGGCATCTACATGTACAGTTCAAATCAGACTCTCTCCTCTACGCTAGCCTGCTGCATTCACTTCCTAAATTCCCTTAAACTTCTCTCAAACCACTCCACCACAAAATTAGATTTATGCATTATGATTATGCGATAAAAACATGCTGAAGACATGCAGTGTACTGTAAACGTGTGCAACTTGCACACAAAACCTTCGTCGGCATCTTACATGTCAGTCAAGTGTTTGTCTATCTCTCGCTAGTGAGAGGTCTAAACGACACATCCCCAGCCTAGAATAATCTCTCAACCCTTAAAAATCCAAATTTCAATGCCAAAATCTCAAGAGCTACCGAAAAACGCACCTGTTTCCAACGCGTTGCAGCAAGGAAGGAGGAATCATGTGATGCCCACACCCGGAAGTCATGTGATGCTTCAGCTGACCCTAGTTGACCCCTATTAATCAACCTTAGTTAGCGATTCTAAGGTTACAATTTTAATTTGCAGAAATTCATACATTTAAATCGATATTTAGAGTAGATCAGTCAAGTATGAAGTTATATGTTGAATCTTCACTGTACAAAAAAAGAAAGATTAAAAAGAGTTCACCTTTAAACTTTGACCTGACCCCACTTTCGCAGAGGGACGGAGAAAAAAACATGAAACGTGTAAAAAGCGAGGATATCCAGTCCGCTGTGCTGCAGTATTTAAAGAAAAGACAATATTCGGTAAGTCTATGACCTTTTCTAACTCCTAAAGAGGCAAACTGTGTGAAAATATGACACAAAAGAGCGGTAAAACGGAGTAAAATTGGTAAACTAAGAAAGAGGGAGGGGGGCGCTGAAATATATAATTTTGTTTGGAAAAAAAGCCACTGTACATGAACGTCCTTTACGCTATATTTAGTAGACGTAGATATGTTCAAACAGCGGTAACATTAGAAATGCAAACTTTATATCAACTGACGTTGCGTAGCATAACGGTAAGGTGCTTTGCATGGCTCAAAGCCCAGAGGTTCAGGGTTGAAGTCACCTGGTATGCTCAGACATTATGCCCCTTGGAAAGGCACATAATACTCTGGTGAAAAGGAGTACATTTGTACTTAGCTTCGGTTAGGATCATCACTCAGATAGGACGTTAAGTGCAGGTCCCGTGTTTGAGGAGAATCACCTCGAGCACCTTAAAGAATCCACCACACTTAACAAAAAGAGTAGGCACTCTTTCTAGTGTGCGTGAATCAATTAATTCTGTCAAGATATGCAGCTTGTACTGTTTACTACAAACCTGGTGTGTTATGCCATGAGGCGGTTTACCAGGTATGCAAAACAATACAATAAAACAAATGTACAGTATATAATCTTAACACACATTTGAGTCCTGACAACAAAGGCAAAACTACCTATACCCAATGTTATGTGCCACCTTTCACCCTTGACCTTTTATCCTTGACCAGGACAGTGACACGACCTTTAAGAAGGAGCAGAAGTTGAGTCAGACGGTGTCGGAGATGGCGGTGCAGGGCGCGGTCATGTCCGAGTCTGGAGTCAGCACCTCATTCACATTCAGCAGCTGGTGGGTATATAGCTGTGTTGTTTTAACCTCAGGTGTAACACACAAAACTATACCTCAGAAAAGAATGGATAGTGAGTGAGTAGCCTGATTGAATCTCGCTTATAGCAGCCCGCCCAACATTCGCCGGCCTCCTAGCTAGTTACAGCCCTGGACAGCAGAGTTTGTGTTACACAGACTAGTGAATGAGTGAGTCAGTGAGTGAGAAAAGAATGTACTGGGTATATTTTGTTAAGGGGTATATGTTGGCATGCTATACCAGTAATGTCTTTCTTTACGTATGGGCATTAACTTGAGGTTCTAGGTTTACACATCTACTTCATTATTTCCTTTACCATGTACTAGTAATGCGTAATCTGCATTGCATATACTCAATGATTATCTAAAATTTTCACATTATACACATTTTTCAGCGATCCTGACCCGACACTATATGAAGACCAGTATAGCGGGTAAGAACTTAAGCACAAAGTTCTCTCATCCCAAACTTTGGAATTTACATTGTTTCATTGAGTTGTTGAACTTGTTCAAGATCTATAGGCAGACTGATCCTAAACCTAGAAACATTTAAATTTGTAAGGATATGAAATTTTAATGTAGACTCAGTGGAGTAAGTCAAGACAGATAAGTTTTAGTTTGTGCAAAAATGAACTTGCCTTCTGCAAAAAATAGTTCTTTTTTTTTTCAAGTGTTATTAAATGTCTACATTTACCCAAACTGTCCACTATTTCAGACTCAAAGTACTCATAGATGATGCTCCACAAGCTCACCAGGTAAATATGACATATCTTTTGTGCCTTAGTTTATATCCATTCACAAATGCATGTGACGAGTTTTACCTGTACCTGCACAAGTATGTGCATAATCTAGTAATTTGAGTCCTAACCAATTCTTATGCTATGTTTCCCCCAGTCAGAGTTGACAGTCCTGCTGTATCCCATGTTTGTACACCTACACTTGGATTTGGTCTGCAACGGACACAGGGATGCTGGTGAGTTGAACATTTGCACCAAATATATGATTAAGACACATAGCTGAAAACTGATCTGTTGGCAATATTATTTTCCCTGTCATGTTAGAGTTTTTCCTTCCGTCAAGAAGAGTGATATTACTTTAAGAAAAATGCTGTTGGAAAAAAAAATTCTAATGAAAAACATTCTTAGTAGTTTGCCAACTCCCTTGAATTAACACTTGTACCAGAAATCAATGTACATGTACAAGCAATGAATGACTAAAGAAGAAGACTTTGGGACAAATTTCAAAATAGCCAATTTCATTCTTTACTAGTGACTTGTGCAAGAAACATTGATATGCCAACCTTTCTGCATGTGCTGTATATGTTCCCTTTCTTGAAAAATCAATAAAAAAATTATCTATATGAAATGATTTTGTTTTGTTTCCAGCTGAGGCGTTCTTCACCCGTCACCATGGTAACTTCCTGGTAGACAACATGGAGTGGTACGAGCTGATCGAGGAGCTGGCAGGGGTCATGTGTAAACAGGACCTCTTCACTAAACCCAAGGTCAAAGCCTTTAGGTGAGTCATGTGTAAACAGGACCTCTTCACTAAACCCAAGGTCAAAGCCTTTAGGTGAGTCCCCTTCACTAAACCCAAGGTCAAAGCCTTTAGGTGAGTCATGTGTAAACAGGACCTCTTCAGTAAACCCAAGGTCAAAGCCTTTAGGTGAGTCCCCTTCACTAAACCCAAGGTCAAAGCCTTTAGGTGAGTCATGTGTAAACAGGACCTCTTCACTAAACCCAAGGTCAAAGCCTTTAGGTGAGTCCCCTTCACTAAACCCAAGGTCAAAGCCTTTAGGTGAGTCATGTGTAAACAGGACCTCTTCACTAAACCCAAGGTCAAAGCCTTTAGGTGAGTCCCCTTCACTAAACCCAAGGTCAAAGCCTTTAGGTGAGTCCTCTTCACTAAACCCAAGGTCAAAGCCTTTAGGTGAGTCTCTTCACTAAACCCAAGGTCAAAGCCTTTAGGTGAGTCCTCTTCACTAAACCCAAGGTCAAAGCCTTTAGGTGAGTCCTCTTCACTAAACCCAAGGTCAAAGCCTTTAGGTGAGTCTCTTCACTAAACCCAAGGTCAAAGCCTTTAGGTGAGTCTCTTCACTAAACCCAAGGTCAAAGCCTTTAGGTGAGTCTGTATCTGTATCTGTATCTATATAGCCGGTATAACTGCCGTTCGGCGTAACACACCAGCTTCGCAGGCACGCGGCGCGGCAGCAGCTTGTTATATTACACCGAACGATCCGTCACACCTAACTTTTGCACATCTATCTGCAAGCGTTCTTTGAAGCTATTCAGAGAAGATGCCCCTACTGTACTTGGTGATAACAAATTCCACTCTACGATAGTTCTGGGAAAATACGAATTTTTGAACACATCAATCCTAGGCTGGTAACTCTTGTATTTGAAGTCATGGCTGTTTCTTGATGTTCGTTTTTGAGCTGGTATTAGATACTTATCAGTTGGTACGTCCACCAGTTTATTGGTCATTTTGTACATCATGCAAAGTCTAGACCTTTTCCTTCTGTCTTCAAGTGATGTCCACTGCAGATCTGTTTTCATTTTGGTAACACTAGCATCCCTGTTATAGTTGTTTGTACAGAATCTGGCAGCTTGGTTCTGTACCCTTTCAAGGTTATCTTTGTCTTTCTTTGTATACGGATCCCATACTGTTGCAGCATATTCAAGGTTAGGTGTTAGGAGTCATGTGTAAACAGGACCTCTTCACTAAACCCAAGGTTAAAGCCTATAGGTGAGTCATCTTCACTAAACCCAAGGTCAAAGCCTTTAGGCGAGTCCCCTTCACTAAACCCAAGGTTAAAGCCTTCAGGTAAGTCCTCTTCACTAAACCCAAGGTCAAAGCCTATAGGTGAGTCATCTTCACTAAACCCAAGGTCAAAGCCTTTAGGCGAGTCCCCTTCACTAAACCCAAGGTCAAGGCATTTAGGTAAGTCTTCTTCACTAAATCCAAGGTCAAAGCCTTCAGGTAAGTCCTCTTCACTAAACCCAAGGTCAAAGCCTTTAGGCGAGTCCCCTTCACTAAACCCAAGGTCAAGGCCTTTAGGTGAGTCTTCTTCACTAAACCCAAGGTCAAGGCCTTTAGGTAAGTGGTCACCAAATGGTGCATCAAGAGTCATCCATCTCTATTTCAGTAGCCGTGGGCCACACAACTCTCTGCAATCACTACAGCAGGGGGCTAGTCCACTGGTAGTGGTGTATGTTCAACTTACCTACCCTGATGAGTGCTAAGCAGGAAAAGTATCATTTTTAAAGTCTTTGGTATGACTCGCCCGGGGATCGAACTCATGACCAACCGACTGCAAGGCGAACATGCTGCCCACTTGCCCATTGCAGTGGTCCATAAATCACGTGTAAATACTAAATTCAAGGTGGAGGCCTTCAGAACCCAAAGTTGGCCTAGCTATATATAAAGAGTTTCTTGTGATGAATATATGGACAAAGCAAAAAGGAATCAACTTCTAAATCAGTATCCAGGATTGTTTAACTGTTGTATGGTTTCTGCAAATGTTTCATTACATGACATTTTGTTGAATTTCATTTCCAGAGAGACCAAGTATGCCATAAGTCTGTCAGACAAAGCCTTCCAATATCTGCTGAGGTACCTACAGGTAGGTTATGCTGAAGTCAAGTAATAACACTGTAACATGACATTGTAACTACTGCATGCTTATACATGTACAATTTTTTGTTAGTCATGTGTTTGGTGTTAACAATATTGTCTTGATCTACATGTAGCCTATAACCTACAACAAATTTATGTATTTGTTTATTTTTACAGAGTGATGACAACCTCATTTTACTGAGATTGTTCAACACATACTTACATGTGAATGGTAAGGTTCAGGTTTTTTGATTGGTAGGGTCTAAAAGATGTTTGACTTCCCTCTCATTGTAACTTTAGTATGGCTAGTTTCAAGTAGATCAGCATCATATCTTGCTGTGCTGTAAATTGATGATTGTACAGTCATGTATCTGGAGGCTGCAGTTTTGCTGTAAGTTGAAAGGGGGCTCTTCTATCTATAAGTGTCAGGATTACTAGACTTTTTTTGCTACATGTAGATGTGACAATACCCTGCCATGAAGGAAGTAAATGTAGAACTCTTTTCTATCTCTATTGTGACTATGATTAGTATGACTAATGTCAACTTTCTACTGGATACCATAATGCTGCTAATGAAAATAAAAATGTTCTCAAGATTGTCCTAAACACCCACTAAATGTGAAGTGTACATGATGGTATAAACCTTTTTTTCAGTGAAGCCAACACAAAATGGTGACCTTGACTTGTACAGCGACAAGAAGGGCGGGGCGCAGGAGGTTACCATGGCAACCCCACCCCACACGCCCGACAATAAGGTTCAGCCCGGCGACGTGACACAGGTGTCGCTACAGGATTGTATACGGCGGGTACGGGAGGGAACGCCATATCTGTCGTCGGTGTGTCTGTACACCTTCCACAACACATTCCAAGGGTGAGTCCGGCAGACATCTTTGTGTCAAGAAGTTGAAAAACAACAACATGGTTTGTAAATTAGAGTACAGTATATCATACTGTATGTAGTCCATAGAGGTTGCAAAAGAAAGGTTTGAGATTTTGAAAAAAAAGTTTACAACTGAATTAAAAATGACCATTTAATGTTATGGCCTACTAGTATCTAGTTTGGATTTGAACTTTTTTTTAGATAACTGACACCCTCAAGACAACATACATTTTTGTGTCAAGAAGTTGCAAAAAATAACAACTACAATGTTTTTGTTAATTAATGTATAACTAGTCTGTACAGGTTGAAAAACAGCTTTGTAGGGTCTAGTATGGACCCCTGTGGTACACTGATGTACTTTGTACATAGGGTCTAATATGAACTCCTGTGGTACATTGACACCACACACTCACTATCCGGTTTATCTTTAGTTGTTCCCCATCCTGTGGGGGTTAGACGTGCTTGGACATAGAAGAGGGGGCTTGATGGCAGCTCGCCAGCGTCTTTTATCATTTGGGTTAACACTGTGTAGGTTGAGGAAGTGTATGTCTTCCCTTATGTTGACATGTTGTATTATCTCCTACCTTAAGTTAAACACAGCTGCAGTCTCTGATGACTCCAGGTTTGTGTGCGGAGGATTTGATGACTCCACGGTGAAAGTCTGGAGCGGCTTGTCTCGGAAACTGTAGTATAGACTCCTGTGGTACATGTACATTGACTCGAGGTTGTTCTCTCCTACCATAGGTTAAACACAGCTGCAGTCTCTGATGACTCCAGGTTTGTGTGTGGAGGATTTGATGACTCCACGGTGAAAGTTTGGAGCAGCTTGTCTCGGAAACTGAAGTATAGACTCCTGTGGTACATGTACATTGACTCGAGGTTGTTCTCTCCTACCATAGGTTAAACACAGCTGCAGTCTCTGACGACTCCAGGTTTGTGTGTGGAGGGTTTGACGACTCCACAGTGAAAGTTTGGAGCGGCTTGTCTCGGAAACTTAAGGCAGCTCATCACACCGTCGACGTCTCAAGAATTAACCTGGCGGGAGACGTACTGGACGACAAAGTCAGAGAAGACAGGTATGTAGGTGAAATGTGTAAGAATATTAAAAGTTTTACATGTATTTGAATGACAGCATGCAGACATACTGTTACAGTTATAAACTTTAAGTCACTATTAGTACATTTCTTTACTAACAATTGTACAGGATAGTGTATAGGGCCAACAGAGGATGGATTCAAAGTAGAGATCTTTGGTCCGTGACGTTTGTTTCAACTTAATTTCAAGTAGTCCTAAATTTACCTACTACACTTGGACAAGAAATTCACAGATGACTGAACTTTGAATGTTCTGCATTAAAGTATCAGTACATACTATTCCTGAATGCCCTGGATGTCCTAGTATTTTTTCATTGTTCTACTTCTACGGAGACTATTACTCAACAACTGATCTCAATCTGTTTTTCTCTGTGCCAGTGTTGGTCAGGAAGTGAAACACATGCGGGGCCACAGTGGACCCGTCTACGGCACGTCTTTCCTTCCCAACAACACCTTCTTACTCACCAGCTCGGAGGACACTACGGGTTAGTTTCAAGGTTTTATCGCATAGGCAATACCAGGGTGCCTTCCTTTTGGTGTAAAACCACAGTTTGTACAGTTAAAGAACAAATTGTAAGTCTTACAGTTAGTTTGAAAAAAATCTTTCTGTTATGTGAAACGAACATCAAGTTTGAATCACAGATATAAGCCTATGATTTAACACACCAGAGTTTTGTACTGTAAAAACAGTACTGTGTGGGGTGTTAGGCCAAACAGTTAGTTTGAATAGTTCTCTGGCAATAACTACAGTAAATAAGTTCCACAAGTCAGCAAATTATACGTTTTCTGACGGTTAAAATGTTTTCTGTTTCAGTCCGCCTGTGGAACCTGTCAACCTTCACTAACGATGTAATATACAAAGGGCACAGCTATCCAGTATGGGACATTGACACCAGGTTCGTTAGTAGCATACATGGTGCAAGATGTAATGATTGATTCATTCTTTTTTGAAAAAAAAGGAAGAATTTTGCATATTTCTAATTCATTGTACTGTACCTGTCCATCAAATCCACCCAAAAGAGATATGAGTTCATATTTTTCCTTTTTGTTCATTCTCCTTCACCCCAAACAAATGATCTAAAGCATCCTGCATTTTCCCCATGTTTGAGGAGAGCCATACCTTCAGTACGTTGAAGAACCCACCACACTTACAACTGTATCAAAAAGAATAGGGGTCCTTCCCGGTGTAACTTTTAGCCCAGCCTATTGTAAGCTCCTCACAATTCAGCTCCTGCATGGCGGTGAAGAGAGAGTAGTTAGTGTACCCAATGATAGTAGTAAAGATACTAACAGTATGTTCTCCCCTGTTGTGCGTAGTCCGTTGGGTGCATACTTCGTGAGCTGTTCCCAGGACAGAAGTGCGAGACTCTGGGCTTTAGACAGGACCTTTCCTCTCAGGATATTTGCTGGACACTCCCAAGATGTGGATGTGAGTTGGCATACATACATAAAACCTGTAAACTTCATGGTGTATTCAATTAGTTAACCCTCCACCATTTTTTTATATGTATTCATTCCGAAGTTCTTTGATGGCAATGTTATCTAAAACTCATGGGGTGTCTTAATATAATCTGTATCTATGTAGCTGGTATAAACACCCTTTGTGATCTTGTGATATATTTGTATGTTTAAACCAGATATTGTACTTGTATTTGTGAAGAAGAACCTAGTAATGTTTGTGAATGTGTAAATATCCTCATATCCTGCATATATCCTTAGGGCCTGATGCTTGACTGCTTATCCAGTATAAAGTAAACACGAAAGTTTAACGTTTATGTTGTTTTTCAGTGTGTAAAATTTCACCCCAACTGTAACTACATTGCCACGGGTTCGTCTGACCGCACGGTTCGGCTCTGGAGTGTCCAGGACGGGAAGTTTGTCCGGATCTTCCATGGAAAAGATGGACACAAAGTAAGTTCCTTACATCCTCTTATACCAGGCTTGATCACTTTTCTTCACTACATTGTGAATAATTTTAACGTTAAGCTGCCCTAGGTTGGCATGATATAAATGAAATACAACACGGTTTATAACATATCAAAACATATATGGAATACGTCATGTTATATCATATATCTTATGCACAATTACATGCACAGTACTTTCCTGCTGTGCATTATACTATTACTTAAATGACAATGTTGTTACTTTTCTATCTCTTACAGGGAACCATATTTTCCCTGGCATTTTCTCCTGATGGAAAACACTTAGCCTCTGCAGGTAAGCTGGGAAAGTATTAAATCAGTCAACTTGCAATTGTACAAAAGTGCTTGCATGTACAAGTATGGAACCTATAGCTAGCCTTGGATGATCTATTGAAGGGTAAAATAATTAACCTGTGAACATACAATAATTATTGTGTTTGTGTATGAAACGTTGAGTGACAAGTTATTGGTTAAATTTACCAGTACAAATTTCCTATATTATTTCTATGTGAAGACAGTATTGTCTTTGTGTCTGGGACCTAACGTCAGGTGACTTGTTGATGGTTGAATTTATGAATATAGACTTCCTACATTGTTTAGGGAAAGACAACTGTGTTCGAATGTGGGACCTAATGTCCTGGTTACATGTTGTTGGTTAAATTTACCAGTATACAGTCAAACCTGTATTAGCGGCCACCTTTGCATAACGGCTACCTGCCCATAGTGGCCACTTTTTGTCGGTCCCTTGGATTCGTAATGATTAAGAAATAGGCTTAGCGGCCACCTGTCCAACGCGGCCGCGGCCACACGATTTCCGGTCCCGCAGGTACAAAAAACACTGCCGATAGCGGCCACGCGGACAGCTGATCTATGTTTAGGCACGCGTTCGGCCATATACAGCGGCCGTATCGTCACCCTACGCCGGTTTTAAAACCTCTTTGACTTATTTTCAAGACAAACTTTGACTTCGTAAACTGGCGCTACCCATACCCGCTGACAAACGAGGTCATATAAGGTCAATAGACGACACCAATATTACGGAATCCGAGGTAAATTGTGTTAAAGTTACGTTCTAATACACTATCGCTTAGGTTAATTTACATCACAAAAATTTCTAAATAAATTGTTACAAAGACAAAATTATATGAACTTCAGACTATGGTGTATTTTATTCTTACATTTATTAAGAGATAAGTCTGAAATGATGTGACTTTTCTTGTGAGTACCACATTAGCATAATGGGCTAATCTGACGTGTGAACGCGAGCGGGAACGCACGGACGGCGAAGTATCAAAGGATACAAGACGAAAGATCAAAGAAATATGACGATACCGGTCTCTTCAGACAATATCAACTGTAGAACATTTAAAACTTTTTATAACTTTTGTTTTCTTAATGTACAGTACTGTATTGTGTGAATAAAGATCAGTGGGTACTAAAACCATGTGTAACTTATTGCTTGTGGTCAATTAATTAGCATATTCTCTATAGTGGCCACCTCTCTATAGTGGCCAATTTTGACCAGTCCCTTGAGTGACCGCTATAGACAGGTTTGACTGTACTCTTCCTATACAGTTTACTAGGTGAGGATAACTGTGTCCGTGTCTGGGACCTAACATCATGTGACATGACAAATTTTCTATATTGTTTACGTGAAGACAGTTGTGTACTTGTGTTGGACCTAACATCAGGCAACATGTACAAATCTCCTATATTGTTTAGGTGAGGACTATTGTTTTGTGTCTGGGACCTAACGTCAGGCGACATGTTGATGGTAAACTTAATACCATTACAAATTTCCTATATTGTTTAGGTGAAGACAACTGTGTCCGTGTGTGGGACCTGACATCAGGCGACATGTTGATTGTTCCTTTCTCATTTAGGTGAAGACAACTGTGTTCGTGTGTGGGACCTAACGTCAGGCGACATGTTGAAGGAACTGCGTGCTCACACGGACAGTATCTACAGCATCAGCTACAGCCGGGACGGTACCATGTTGGCATCCGCAGGGGGGGACAGCATCGTCAGGGTGTGGGACATGAGACCAAACATTCCAGACAAAGAGTGAGTTTTGCAAATTAATGCAGCTTTAAAAAAATACATTTGCATGTATTGCTTGTATGATGATGATGAGGATATATTGCTCACTTAGTTTGTGCTCCCGCACCACTCGACAAAGGCTCCTCCACAGTACTTACACTTAGTCCTCCATGGCCCTTTGTAGCTCTTTAGTGTCTTGATGGCTTGTATCACTACATAGTTTGTCTATTCAAGTAGCTAACTCTCGTTCTTCTCCAACCTCCTTTTCCTTTAGTAGTAGGTTCCCAGAGTACACATGGTATTGCTGTGACCAGCCAGTTTGATTCTGCGGTGTTGTAGTTTCTTGACAACAGGTCATGGTAGATCTTAGAACTACATTTTGTCATGTACAAATACAGTATGTGGCACACATATGCATATTCACAGCTCCCCTATAGAGTTATGCACAATGCTGCCAGCTTCACATCACCATCCGAAATGACGATGCCCAACTCTGGAATTGAACCCAGCATACAATGTATCTAGCATGACTAAATTGCACTCCTACATGTAGTGGCCAGCTCATTAACCCCAGCCCAAGAGGTACCGCGAGAGACAACTGTAAACACAGTGTAAAGTAACACAATTAAGGCTAACCACGTAAAACTATCTACCCTAAACAGTTTTTTTCTACCCTTGTTCCCCAGATCTGATGGACAACCACCAGAGCTCTTACACAGCTACCCCACCAAAACCTCGTCTCTGCACATGCTGAAGTTTGCCCCCTCGGATTTACTGATAGCTGCAGGCACAGCCAAGGGAGACTCCACTTAACTCCTGCAGAAGCAGAACTGTCTCCAGGACCCGTCCTTCCGTCCCTGGCAGGCTTTTAGCCAGGCATGCGTCATTGTGTCATTTTGATTCATGGAAGGTGGATGCCCCCGGACGCCCTACAATAGTCTCGCCTGTATCACTTACTGCAACTCACCTAGAAATGTTGACCCCCTAAATTAAAATCCTAGCTAAAAGCCTGGTCTTTATGACACAAAATTGATGAAATGACAGATTTAACATTATTGCAAATTAACAAGATGAGATCCCAAACAAGGAGTGGGATGGAAAAAAATTTAAAGCTTGAGATAGCCTTGTGGTGCAGAACTGTGCACCAGTCAATGTCAGGTGTGGTGCCCGGCTGCCCCGGGATGGGCCAAGTTTGTGAAAAACGCCATTAGACACATCCTAACAGTTCTGTACTGGATACATAAATGGAAACAAATGACATCCTCTTCTGTTGAATTTTGTTTGAAACGTAACAAGAATGGAGCACAACGTGCAATTTAATATAATGGCAAAAGTGGGGAAGATTTGGGTTGAAGTGCCAAAACTTGTCTCCCGTGGAGAGCCACTTGGGAAGTATTTATCGTCTTTTTGGTACTGTAACATACAGAATTAAATCAAAGCTACTGCAAACATTTTTCATTACTAACAGTATGTGACTACAGTAAGTTTGTATGTGGTGCCACGGCAAACTCAAGACCACCTCAAACATTTTTCTGCTACCAGAAAATTAACATTGAACAATGTACATTGTATTACCTTGTACCTGCTACCTAACCCTATTAAGAACACAAATTTAACGCTACCTTTGCAGACAGAATGTTAAACTTGGGCCTGGATCTCAGTACATTTTTCATTTTGACACATTGACTTTAGACTATACTGTACATACTTGACTGTACATACCATGCTTTACTTATACCATTTTTTGATACATTTGTAATAAAACTTTCAATGTTGAAAGTCAACTGTTGAGTGAAGTATCTTTTGTGTTACATGTTTTTTCTTCTTGGAATTCATAGATGTCATTCCTGATCCACATATTGTATATATTATATATTAATAGCAGGGAGAGAAGTTTGATTTGGTTGCAATACCATTGCTCTTTACTAAAGGGAGCTTTTGATGGGCGCATTTTACCCCTTAAACTTAAGCTTTTCCCACAAAACTTTTTTGCCATACATGTCCCAGAAGAAAACAATGACAAATGGGACAAAATGTCAGCAAATTCTATATCTTTTATTTTCATGTATTTTTAAATGAGTTAAAACTCATTTAGATGTACTATATACTTGCAACTATCAGGGTATTCCCACACTTTGCAGTTAACGTGTTTTTAACAAGACGCACCAATGTAGTGAACACTAAGACACTGAAAACATACACATACATACAAACACCACTATTTGGTTTACATGTACATACGTGTGTATGAACTATAACAACACTACAATATCCAGAGCAGTTCTCCATCTCTAAGAAATAGTGCGATAATATCTCTTTTCAGAATTCTACCTTGATATTCGTTAATAGGAAATATTGACAATACAATCATTCAAAATTCACATCTGAGGAATAACAAAAAAGAATGGTTATAATGATGGTTACGATAGTGAATATTTCTTTTTATATTCATGCAACATAATGATACAAAAATGGTAAAAAAAATATTAGTTAAGTTAAAGTATCTCTAAATAAGTAAATGCCGGTATTCTAAAATGCAACTACCGGGTATCATATGGCAAGAATTGGCACAATAATAACAATAATGTTAAAACAGATTTTATGTAAGGTAGTATTAGCTGGCAACAATAAAAATAAGTACAAATAATTTCCTAAATACACCGTCGATGCCAAAGTACACAAATGTACATGTATTAGTATTAATAAAAGGAAATTTGATGTCACAGGTTATTGCAAGTATTCAAATACTAAATTAAAGCAACAAAGTTTTCTTCTAGCTTCACTGAATCAGGTTTAGTTAAAGCTCCGTTCACTTTTTCAAGTCACCAAGACTACAATTGCATGTCAGTTTCCCTTATTGCTATACAAAAGCTCTTACTCTCTCATTGTAGCTTTCTAAAACTACCAATTTGCACAAAAGCCCTAATTAGTCTAATTACATGAGACTAATTCTAAACATTGCAACCAGACAGCCCTACTTAATCAAGCTAAGCTTTGTGGCACTTGACATTCATTTAATTCACTCCATCCATAGAATTATCCATTTAGTAGAATCACACTCATGACCATTTGTACTATCGAGGGTACATGCCAACATTCATCACATTGACCAATCAAAAAGAACAACACTGCAAATGTAAGTCAACTGAATGCTAGCCCTAGATGTATCGGTAGCCCTGATTGGATGAATGACCACAAGTTCTGGCAAGATTTTCTAATTTTAAAAAGGGGGGCATTTCTGCCCAAAACAACTTTTTTTGTAAACTTATTAGCACCAAATTATTTTAAAGGAGTATTTTATGATCACTGAGAATTGAGTTTGTCACAATTTACAATCTTGCACAAACAAAATCTGGAGGGAGGGTATCAGATTATAAAGGGGGTGATGATGTGCAATTTAGATCCAACTAAATTTTTGACTTTGTTGGGGAGGGGGGCTTTGAATCACTTCCATTTAGAATTCATTTGTAACTTCACTTTTTCACCTTTCACTTAAAAACTGCACATACAATGTACATGTAGACACACCCGACTGACTGCATACTATACAATTTCATGTACATATAAACAGGCTACATAGAAACTCCTGCACAAGTTTGCATACCGTAAAATACTTCACAGAAATTCTTCATTTAAAAAGGCTGGACCCTGGAAAAACGGGGACAGTTTTACTATACACGTACGAAAGCTCACAAAATACATATTACATGTGTACACACACACACACAGCTACAAACCTCTCAACAACTTTGGTCCATTTTAACACGACATTGACTTAGGTGTTCAGAGCATTGAGCTACACATTTGTTTGCATTACAACATTGCAGCCTCCTATGTTTGATCTTGAAACTGCAACTAAAATGTTACAGAGAAGACAATTCCGTTACGTACCCTAGGAAAGCAGTTTATCAAGACTGACTGACTCAAATATGTCTTGAACAACCTGGATATCTGAAGTCTAAACTCGTCTCTTGTTGGACATAAGCTTGGACATTCCAAGACATACACAGAAGACAGAGCAAGCCACACAATCAAGGGGTCTGCAAAGTTTGTGCTAACTTATGATAAAGACTATAACCCTATATTTGGTTTTACTCCAATGACAACACTGCAATTTCCAATAAAGTTATGTTGTATCTCTTTCACCTAGCCATTAATATAGGTACATGAATGCCTGTACATATCCAAGCACAAGAAATCTCTATCCTTTGATAGGAATTAAGCTTTCCATGAGCAGACCGTTTTCCTTGATCTTTGACCGTTGCCAAACAAAATGAGAAAACCCTGAAAAATACCTTCCGTTGATAATGTTACATAAATACATTTAATACAATGGATGTATCATACAATAGTCCTTTGCATTAACTACTAAGATTTCGATGGATGGGCAATACAGTCACAAGTTTTCTAAGTATCATAAAGTTTTCTAAGTATCAGCTTCTTTAGTTATTACTATGAACATTGACATTATCATGTATGCGCTCAAAGAAATAACTCGTCCTAGATTTTAAAACTAAGCTAAATAATCTATTTTGATTCAAAATATCAGTCAACAACAAGTAATTAATCATCAATTGATTACATGTACCTTTGAGCAAAGCTTTTAGTAATACTTTAGTTTCAGCAAATGCAGTTCATTCTCTACATAAGAGTGTATAATAATCATTTTGTTTGTTAGTATTTATAAGCTTGGAGAGAAGAAACATTCAAAGAACATTATGATTTAAGCTGAAATACAATATTTTTTCCTCTTCAACAATTATCAACCTACCTGTTACCACATTTGTAGTGTGTTATAATAACCAACTACCCTCACAGCAGCATATTATGGTCTCAAGTAAATATTCTTGGTAGTAATTTGGACCATGTGATGCTTTGAACCACATTTTTCTGGACACAAATGACATTTTCAACATCTCAACACTTTGTCTCACCCAACACACATCTGGGCACACTTCACAACACAGATCGGTGTACGAATGTGCTGCTACCTTTACTGCCGGATCCAGACACACACTAAAACCTGTACTCACATATTATACATCTGCTATTGCCATCTAGTGAACAATTCGTGCGTCACCCTTGTGAGGATTTTCTGAATTCAAAGTTGAGGACGTACGGCGCCGGGTTTATATAGCGTTGGGGTTGATGGCAGAGTCGTAAGGGGGAGGGGAACCCTCCTCGAAGTCGGGAGACCCGGCCGCTGCCTGAGCTTCCAGTTTTGCTATCCGCACCTTTTCCTGCCCCTCCTTCCATAGCTTCCATGTCACATAGGCCCCGGCAATGAAGGAGAAGGTGGCGAAGAAACCAAAGGCCTAAAAAAGTGGAGAATACAGATAAGCTGATTGAAACATAGGTTAGATCATAACTAATACATTGTGGTGAGGGACCACCATTAGTGCTGCAAAGTAAAATGCACCCTGTGTATATATAATATATACGAATATTGACACAGTAAAATCTTGGTGTCATTTAATTCTTCTGTTTAACTACTTACTCACTCACTACTACTCCCAAGTCCCAAACCACATTGTGGTTTGGGACTGACATGGCCTGTTCTACAATACCAGGAATATCGGGGTGATTTCTGAAATTATTATGTCAATTATGACAACAGCTACATGTACGGCGGAAAAAAACAATGTGCATCACCGCGTAATTGTGTGCAGACGCCATATGCCAAACTATATACGAATGTGGCAAAGGGAACATAGAGATACAGATAAAACACTTATCACATCAGACAACAACAATACTCTGTCGTTGGAGGTTACCCTCTGTCACAGAGCAACAAGATGAGATTGAAGTAAGTATGACTTACTGCAGCAGCGCTACCGGTGCCGTCATAAGCCTGAGCCGCAAGAATAATGGATGCCAGGAGATTTAGTCCAATCACCACGCACGTACCAATGAAATCCTGTGGACAAAAGAAGAAATTACAAACCTGGGTAAAAACTGACGACAAGTGTCTTGCTAAAACTTGCAGGTCTAACCTTTAGAGGACTTACCCCTACTAGTTCTCTTTTTAAAAGGTATGGTTGCTCTTTAAAAGGTAAGGTAACTCTCCCCAAAGACGGGATATCCATTTAACGTCCTACATGTATATCCTAGGGACATCCCTAGCTGAAGCTAGGTACTCATTTTCACCTGAGCAAGGTGAGGAAAGTCGTGTAAAGTACCTTTTCCAAGGGCAGGTTTCCAACCCGGGACCTGTTGAGCCTGAGCCCAACACACTGCCAATTATGTCAAGCGATCTTACTTCAAATGTGGAAATTCTAAAAAAATTAACATATTCCTTACCTGACTACTGTACCCTAATTTTCTCAGGACCATAATCAGAAACATTATTTTTGCTAGGCCTTACCACTTTCTCCCAGCAGACTCTGCTGATCATCATGTATCCATGTGTCAGGTACCAGAGGAACGTCCACAGCTCGTACAGGAGAGACGTCATCGTCACGAACCCAAAGAAGTTGTAAGCACCGCAGGTCATGAAACACCAGCCGATCTTCGATAGCAGGAAAGCCAGGAAGCACAGGAACTGGGGAGGGAAAGGGGAGATTCTGTTTAGGGAAGCTCATCTGTGTTGGTAGTAATCATTGGTACAACGCTAAACTTTCTTCCAAGGGGGGGTACCAGGTACAAAACCGTTGGATTGGTCCAGAAGAAACGGAGCTCAAAAAAATCAGTGGACCAATTCGAAAATGAATAGACTATATCAGCAGGCGTTCAATGCACATGTTTTGGGGGTTAACCCTAGTTGACCTTTATTCGCGGGGTAACCTTTATCCGTTGTATTTAACATCAGGGTATTTCAGGATATCAAGTCGATGGACGGTGGTCTCAAAGTGCATTATATTGAAAAAAATGCAATTTGAAACTAGCGTCCATCAACGTGATATCCCTAGGTTTCCTGTTTTTAGGTACAACGGATATAGGTTACCCTATGAATAAAGGTGAACTAGGGTTACAGGTTCAAGAAGAGAAGATCAAGGTGGAGGACAGTTGATAGTCATTTTTACCATGAATCTATGGTCATACTTGGTGACAACCTGAATGTGTACTACTCACCATCTGCACTATTTTCAGCACCCCCGGCACAGACTTAACAAACTCCTTATCCACAGTGAGGGGCACCCGACTGCGTACGGTCTGTGTGGTGCTCTGCGTGGTGCCATCTGGGAACGTTGTAGTTGTGGTAGACGTCTCCCTAAAAACAAACAAATGCCGAAACATTGTATTTGATCCATAACGTATAGATTAGGAATATAATGTAATAATGATATAATTACAATATACTAAAGGGATGCTGGTTCATGATTTTCTAGGGGTGGGGCAAAACTCTCTTCCACAGCAAACTCCCTTTCAAATTCCCCCGGCATTTGAGAACTTTGGCCAACTCTGACACCAGCAAACCAGCACCCACCCCCATAAAACAAAAGATAGCCCAGCTAGATTCTGTGAAAAAGGCTAGTGCTACAGTGTATCTACATGAATTCTTAAACTTTACACTCATTTACTGAGATCCAAGCTTGAATCGGAAAGGAGAGCTCTGTCACACTTGTACACTGTTGATCAATTTTGATTTAACGTCAGGAGGAAGAGAGGCGTACGGTCCAACAAGCGATTGACGTCTACGCATCTCTCTGCCCATCCTAACTCAGTCTGTGTAATTGACTTCACAATTATGCAACCATCAGTACTTTTCTACTGAATAATGATGTCTTCTAAGACTGTCTTGCCAAAGGATAATTTAACACCTTTTTTCTGTTTATTGTGTACGTGGGAGTCTTTGAATACCCATGGGAATTATGACGGTTCACATTACATGATATGATATCAATGTTTGTTTTTTACACTGGTATATATAATGTTTGAACTACATATCAACTACTGACAAGAACAAGAAAATTAATCAAAAATGCATATTTTTTATAAAGTGATTATTTTATTTGAAAAAGCAAACATGACAAAAACATGATAGGGATTGAAAACAAAAGGAATTTCAAAGTAGTTCAGTTTAGGTATCAATGATGATCTTTATTTGAATATTCCTGCCCATATGGGCTAATTTGCTAGCTATAGTGCATGCTTTTATCTTTATTGCATGTTCAACATATCGCTTGACTGGTATTCTTATTCACATAAACATGTATGCAATAACTAAATAAGTGAAGCAAATAAATTCACAGGAGATAAACTTACTAATTTCATACTCTATATAAGCTACAAATTAATGTATGCATACTCCATATTTATCTATCTATTTATCACATATCTGTCCTTTATATTTGCAAAAAATTTATGGACACGGTCATATAAAAGTTTTCCTCTCTAGCCATTGCATTTGTGATATCCGCTTGCTACATATATATATTTTCACTTTAAAAAATCCATGAACCAACAAATTAGATTCGTGTGGCCTTCCACAGTTCAAACATTCACTGTCACTCATCCATCATCCGCCTGTACGCTGACAGCGACAGTGACAATACTGCGGTGTGCTGATTGTTCCCGTTATCAGCTCCCCGCCACACGTAGCACGCCGCCGGCGTACCGCTATTCAACGACCTCATTACAAACCCAAGGTCATTTCAACAAGCCACCGTATTGCTATGGAAATCCCGCAGGACTTGCTTAACAAACCCTGGCCACATTTTAACAATTGTGCAAGTCAGTGAGTGTAAATCTCTTCTAAAAATACCCAGAGGATTGTACGGTTAGAGATAGTTAGGAAAAGAAGCACGTCTTTTACAACCTTTATAGCTACAATAAGGCAGGTAAAAAGATGATATACAAGAAATGCATGTTACTATCTGCTTTGCTTCAGATCTGTAATAAAAAGGTATGAACATGGTTTCTGTTATTATGTGTAAATTCATTCTAAAAATACCCTGAGGATCATATGGGTAGAGATAGTTTAAAAAAGGAGCAACGTCTTTTAATTACAGCCTTGTAACTATAATATGAGAAAGGCAGAAGGTGATTTTGATACACAAAAAATGCACATCACTATCTATTTTGCTTCAGATCGGTAATAAGATGGTTGGAACATGTTTTTTTTGTTTTTCTTTGTTAACTAGAAATTAACTTGTCAGGAGTGTGTGTATCCCTCCCCTTTTCTATTTTTGGACTGGCCCGTTTTAGATACATAAGTCATAGACTAATATACAATGTATATAAATATAGCCTAGGTTCATAGTTCATGGCAATGGCTCAAATATTGTAGATGAATTAAAATTCCAAATGTCTACAAATTCTACAAATTTGAATCAAAATCTGTCATAAGATTTCTGCATATGTATTGGCAGAATAAATATCTTTGCTATTGTATATTATATTACGTGTGTATTTCACAGGGTTGCAACACCACCTTCGTAATACAGGTAGACTTATCATAGATCTAGAGGGATTGTACCTCCACCAGGCTTTTTCCTGTACAATTTTAACGTTATAGTATCTAAGTGATTTAATATGGCAAAAGGCTCCAACCATATCATAGTAGCAAAACATCACATTTGCCCTTTCTGAAAAACCATATTCCCTGGAGATCATTTAGTCAACAAGGGTCAAACATATCTATATAATTTATTCATATATTCACTGGTAGCTTTTTCTGGAGCTAGGAGAAGATCTGGCTCTAGATTCTACACTTTACTGGCCATGGAGAACCCTGGTTTAAAAGACGAAGATTTTGATGTAGTTAGACAAGATTCCACATGGGTGGGTGGTATAGTCATTCCACAGAAATCCAGGGAATCCAGTTTTGGGTGTGGACACAGGAAGTCGATTCTACTCCTTCAACATGTTGGTACTGTAAACCTTCCAATATCTGTCCTGGTGGTTTTAGTTTCACACTTTTCATGGTGACCTTTCCTATATGCAAATTCAAGGCACCACAAATATGAGCTTCCGAGGTCTTACTACTGTATTACAGTGAATATTCAACCGTGAACTTAAAATGCTGCAAACTCTGCAATTTTTTTTTAGATCAAGAATTTACAGTATACTAAAATTTACAGGACAATGTACTGTCTAAGTTATGATATGCTACAATACAGATGTGAGTACAGGAAACCTTGAATCAAGGCTTGATAAAACTAATTTACTGAACCCTTATCTAAATGGGGCAGGGCTCGAAATACTGGGTGCATGTGCACCCAGGTGCACCCAAAATTGGAGCTGTGCACCCAATTATTTTTTGTGGGTGCACAGGGTGCACCCAACTATTATCTTGGCTGATAATGTATGTAAAGATATCAAAGTATACTAGTATACATCAAATTCTTAACATCTGGGTGTTAGAAAGATAATAAAAATGTCTGTTATGATACTTGTTTAAGAATTGGTAGCATGTAACCAAGTTTTGTTATTAGATTTTTCTGACCATTCTACTTAAATTTAAGTGGTGTGCCCAAAATTGTTTTGGTGCACCCAATTTTCTAAGCTGGGTGCACCAGTGCACCCAATCCCCAAAATGAATTTCGAGCCCTGTGGGGTCATGGCCTCTTTTTTAACAGGCTATTAACGTTATATACTCATATAGACTTGGTCCTCCAGTTATGTCAATATTGTCGTCCATATTGACACATCATGTTTACCATGTAAACAATTACTCTGTAAACAATGGCTTGTTTACATGGTTAATCACTACAGGCCATAGACCATAGATAAACTACAAGATATGATCTCTTTCAATTTTATTTTGTACTTCCATTAGAAATACACAACGTTAAAAATAACCATGATAATTTTATCTTCCAGGGGATTCTGCGTGGCAAAAAAACAACTGGTATTTCTTTTCAGAAAAGATTTAAAGACAAAGTTCTCTTTAAGGGAAATTCTAAATTACGAGGTCACATAATTCACAAGGTCAGCTGACCAATAAAGGTTAATCACCCTATGATTTTGATATTCATATTAAAGAATCAGATAAAATTGAATTGTAACTTATTAATGTATTTATTACATGAATAGCTGTAAGATATTTTCCTAGTGATTTTGCCTAAAAATATCATTGAGAAAAACATTACGTATTAATAGATGTAACATGGTATCATCAATTATAGCCTAATTGACCTGTCAGTCATAATCTATATATCACATCATAGTGACAAATACACATATTATATATTTGTGTAAGATTGTGTAGAATTAAACAGAGTGCACTAATTTTCACCTACTCTCCCACTAATAATCTCTACAAATATTTGGATATCTAAAAAAAATCAAGTAATTCCTTCTGTCATTTTCATATCAAATTTCACATCTATTTTCTTGTATTCAAATTAAAATGAGGGCGTGACATTCTTTCTAGGCGTTACGACTTCCAGGTGGTAGATTTGTGTAATGTGATATCTAAAGCATAAAAATGGGAAAACTCTGAACAATACGGTTTGGATAAAACCCTACCTAGATATAGATATGATCACACCAACCATCCCCACCCCCCACCCCTAACGTAAAAGCCGGTGGGATAAAAACCACCTAAATCCAAACCAAAACAGCCAAATAAAAACAAATATCAACCCTCACCTCTCCTCCACGACCGCTGGGAACCACCACATCAATATCGGCATGTTTCTTGATGTTTTTACAGTAAGGAGAAAGCAGAGAAATGTAAGGTTTCTTGAGAAGACACGTTCTGAATACAGGAATGTCTCCGGCAGTGCGATCACGAGTGAAAGTGAAAGTGAACTTCCGGAACGGTGCATTGTGGGCATGTAATAGGAAACAGACGACGCCTCTGTATTTTTTTTTTTTCCTGTGAGTTTTTTGGCAACGCCTTTGGGAATTGTCCTACATGTTTCGCTCGATTTTGTTGCTGGTGTCCCTTGTAAATACGAATTCAAAGTGGTTAAGTAACGTAAGGACTGTTGGAAAAATAGCATCCCAGATTCCCAGACCCAATAAGCGTACTAGCCTGCATACAAGCTTATCTGACAACATCTGGTGATACTTATTAATGATACGTTAACCAGTTGATTTAATCCCGTGTGTTCTATAAGAAATACGTATAAATGTATGCATGTCATGGCACCCGATATCAGTTAAGCTGCCTGACTTTGCCATGTATTGCATTGTCTCCAATCACAATAAATAATTTTACATAAATAAATAATTGGTCAACTGTACTGGTTTTGTGTGTATCTCGGTCCGTTTTGTTTTTCGAATTTCAAAGAAGGACTTGAAACAAACTAAAGAAGAATTGCATCGAATGTGAATAAAAATACGTTTCTCTCTTCATGGGCCCCGTGTCTTCAAATCCTGGCTTGTATTTTAACAGACACTTCTACCGTACGTTGCGACACGCGCCCATGTTGCAAGGTGGCGCGCTAGCACAGTCTAACAAGACCATTGACGGAAGTGTCGCCTGTATCTTGAATTCCATTTTGATACATTGTTTGCGTTTTACATCCATTAAAATTGCTGCATCATGCTTTTAACAACGATATTGATTACGAAGTGCAGTATCAGAGACCACGGTTAGCAACAGAAAATATTGAGCCAGTGATTAATACAGAGAATACTAATAGTGCCTAGGCTATCTCTACTCGCGTATATCAAATATGTATCCAAGTATCGTGTCACCCCTATTCTTTTCATAAAGGGGTTCTCTGACGTGCAGAAGTCAAAGCCAATAAACGTATTTCATGCTCAATATCTAAGCTACAAATTGACATAAGTATTATATAGTATATTGGGAATAAACGACTTTTTCCCGTCGTGTCAGACTTAGAGTTAGACCCCGCCCATGGAATTTGAACCAGATTTGACCAAGGACTAAAGTTATGTCAACTATTGCCAAGGACGTTATTACAAGGACGTTATATGAGAGTACAATAACCACCGCACTAAGCGTACATATACCATACTCTTGGAAATGGCCTAATATATAATCGTCCTTGGTCTAACGATATCCTGTTTAAATTTGTGGTTTTCTGATATAGATTATCGGTGAAATGGAACCTTAAATTTCAAAATATATCCAAGAAGAGACACGGTCTTTGCTTCCCCTGCACATTTTGAGTGCATGTTCAGCGATCTGTAAACAAAGCGCGAACTTTCACCTGAGCTCTGTCGTTAAATCAATTATGACTTATGTAACCTCTGACTGACGGTCACATGACGTCACAGGTGTCACACGCAGCGAGAAGCTAATTATCATAAAGAACACGTGACTTTTGGAGGTGTGACGTTGAGCTGGTTCTACTACTTGTCTCTGAAGGTCTGCAAGAAAGGTACGTACGCCCGATACCTTATCTTTTGCTACTGGCTTTCCATAGAGAATGTACTGTACGATGTCACTATTCTATGTATAGAACATAAAAAGAAAAAGCTTGTCAAAACACTTTTGGCAAAAAAATTTAAAGGGTTAGTTAGCTAGAAACCGACAATATGAAAACAATGTAAACACCACTGTCGTGGCACAAGGTTGTTTTCCCGTGGGAAACAGTGATTTATAATTACGAGTGAGAAGGTTATATAACCTTCATGAGGTGAGCGAGCGTAATACCAGGTCAAAAGATTTGCTACACTCTAACTTGTGTTTCGTGCCGTTTATAGAAACGAAATTTTAGAGAGAAATGTCGGAAATATTACTAGGTAAATAAGCGCTATTTTCTTGATCTTACTGGTTACGTTTTTTTGTAATGATTTTCTTGATCTCAGATTGCATCCGCTCTATATGCATGTACTTACATAGCAAGGTTCTGGCAGCATTCACTATATATGTGTAGGCGATTTCTTGAGAAAATCTTAACTGTATTGAGCTAGATACAACCCTCTTAACGCGAGTTGAGAAGTGCACACAATCAAGCTTTACTGTCAAAATAAAGCTCATAGAATCTAATACTTATTTCTATCCAATTAAACTCATCTCCAAATTGTAAATGGAACAAAGGTCAAAAGTGTCCTTCAATATTGGGAGCTTCATATCATTGTAGGCGAGGTCAGTAGGATTATACTGAGACTTTTCTAGAGAGAATTTATCATGGTATGGCGTAGCTATGGCCGGTTATATTCTGCCTGCCCTACATGCGAGATTTGGACATTCTTGATAGCCCTCTTCAAGTCTTTTTTTTTTCTTCTTTAACATGGATCACACAGAGCATTATCAATAGCTTATTCATATTCTTAATGAAAAACCAAACTTTAATTGTAAAACAAATCGGTTCCTACGTTTTAGTAACACAAATGATTCACTTGGAAAAATATGATCCTTGTGTTGGTTGAAACTGTATATATTTCATGTATCTGTAAACTATTCTTTTGTTGCGACCTGTACTTAACCTAGTGAGTATATATGTGCAATACAGGTTTTCATCCATTCATTAAAGAATTTGTCATGTTTATTATCTTGCATTGCAGTCAAACTGAACTGAAAATGTCAGCAAGAATGACCAACCTCTATTGCACAGTTCTTCTCTGTGTTTGTTTCTTGTCTACTGTTCTTCCTCAAGGTAAGCATTTACAACAGTTTTAGACGTATTTACGGACAAGATTGTAAAATGACAGTATGTAGTTTTTGATATTGTAGCTCAGTTATTGTGAAAGTAGTCTACATTCATTTGTCCAATCAAATTTATTACCTCTGTTAGAAAGTTTTATTCGGTAGCGTTTGTGAGTGTGTGTATGTGTTGTGTGCGTGTGTGTGTTGTGTGCGTGCGTGCGTGCATGTATCTAATTTCACGCCAAGGGTAAGAAAGAGGATAATATGTAAATAGCTTAATAGATTCTACATATGATTAGATGATAACCATCCAAATCTAATTCGCATAACTAATTAGGCATCATTCGTAGCTTGGGAAAATGACAGCTCAGAGACGACGGTATTCTACCGGTTTCGACTTTAATTTGTCTTTCTCAAAAATGACAGAGATCGGACCACTCCTCCTTTTATACCTTTTCTGTGCCTTCCTGAGTTTACGATATTGACCAATCAGCGTAAAGGGTTTCGTTTTGCCCTGGATATAGCTATAGGCTAGGTTGCCCTGATCTGAAGGTCTAGTTCACTATGCACTGAGTAGTAGCTAGGTTAGGTTGCCCTGTGCGTCCTCCAGGTCAGTCTGTTTATCGCATAACTAATTCATGATTACCACACGATGCGCAGGTACAGCTGGTGGTACGATATTTGAAAAGGAGGTCGTGGATAAGCTTCTAGAAAACTACTCCACCGACGCCCGGCCCGGCAAACCGCCATTGGACATCACCACCATTTATATTGACGTAGTATTGGCCCAAATTCAGCAACTGGTAAGAACAGCTGATTTTCTACTACAGATCTTACTTCTACTATCTGCTACTACAGTACATGTACTGTTACTTCTACAAGTAGTACTACATCTGCGGCTGCTATACTTTAAATATTCTACTACTACAGATATTACTACCACTCCTTCTACATGTATGTTACTTAGTCTATTACTACAACAAGTATACGTATTACTGCATTTACTGCTGCTGCTACTACTACTACCACCACCACCACCACCACTACTACTACTACTACTATCACTGCTAAATATGCTTAGACTATTACTACATGTACAAGTAGTGCTACAACTGCTACTACTTTTACTATTAATACTAATACTACTACTACTACCACCATAACGTCTGCTACTACATGTACTATTTATTGCCACACGCATTACTGCACAAAATGCTGCTACTACTGCTGCTACTATTAGTACTGCTACTACTACTACCGCTACTACTAATAATGATAATAATCCTACTGCTACTGATTCTGTTGTTGCTGTTGCTACTACTACTACTACTACTACTACTACTACAACTCATCCACTACTACTTCCACCGCTACTACTACTTCTAAGCTGGTGTTTGTCTATCATCAAATATTGTTTATCAAACTGTTCCACCATTTTGTACCTCCTTCTGTGTGTGTTTATGTGCTTTGTTATGTTGTGCCCTTAGGCTAAACTGAATCATACCTTAAAAGTTCACACCCTTTCAATGCTAATTATGAACATAGTGGTGCATATTTCAAAATTGATGAGTGCATTTAAAAAACTATCGTCATTCCATTCTTATAAAATAGAAGCGTATTATGTATTTTTATTTGTGTGCTGGTAGATAATCTGCATTTACGATTATAGTAATCAGTGTGCATGTTGTTGTTTGTATTTATTCGTAAGTACTGTTATAATACATGTAATGTACATGTATTTTATATTTTTCCTGTTTTTATTTACCAGGATGCCGTGGAACAGGTTCTTACATCAAATCTATGGGTACGACAGGTAAATGTCAACCATAATGCTGACATAGAATCATTGTAATATTTCACCTAGTACACTGTTACTTATACTGCCGATTCTGGTCATTTGATCGGCATATTTTGGGGTTCAACATGTGTTACAACTTGGTATTTTTTCCCGATTAGCCGTATGGGCTTTGCAAATATGGGGTTCATTATACCATGAAGCTAATGGGATTTCAAAATTCTTTGCAATATACTAGTACCGATTTTTGCTACAAAGTGTATTGCAATAACCCGGTTTCTACTGTACAGTATATTGAACTTTACCCGGATTGGAAATCACATTATGTTAATCTTTATTATGATTGAAATATTTTTATTGATAAGCGGATTAATCGAATAACTACTCATTTACTCATTGATTGATTGAATTTATACATTGATTGATTGATTGATTGGTTGACTGATTTTACTCATTGATTGATTGACAGTCATGGAATGATGACCATCTCACCTGGAACCCCGAAGAGAACGGTAACGTCACTGCAGTCTACGTCAACAGCGAGAACATCTGGCGGCCAGACACCATCCTGTACAATAGGTAAGGCCACTCTGACTATATTTTATGGGTTACACCCGTGCGTGCATTGATTTTTGCCTGTTAAAAAAGCAACGTGTCATTCGGCAGAATTCCTGGTCAAGAATTTTATGCTTGTCAGAGGAGCTGCTCTCCATGGTAAGAGGGCACATGGTCAGTGCATGGTGCCATATCGAGCTTGTTTCCCTCTTTAAACAAAACTGGCGATAAAGAAACATTATTGGCAACGATTGTACCTTACAGTCTTACTGGAGTTGAATATAACTTGTCATTAGACAAACCAAGTCTAGGAAACATGCATTCTTGTTCATATGTTTCTTGTTCAAATGATAGTAGTATCATAAAGATTGAGGATGTTAGGAAAATGATGCATGTTGATGTCAAATGGCCTTCAAGCTTCATATTCAAAATCTATCGTCAACAGGATTCACGATGAGGGTTTCTCCTCGACTCCGGACACCAACGCCATCATCAAGTATAACGGTGACGTGTTCTGGCCATATCCGGTCACCGCTCGGACATCCTGCCTACTGGACATCAGTCTATTCCCCTACGACGTCCAAAGATGTCCGCTGGAGTTCGGCTCATGGACCTACAATGCTGAACAGCTCGCTTTGGTAAACGTATCGCCAGAAGGGGACACTGAAGAGTTTATAGAGAACGGGGAGT
>NC_049995.1:12568082-12616657 GCF_000003815.2 Branchiostoma floridae
TCCGAAAAAAACTTAATGTCCGGAGCCAAGTCCGGACTTGCAAAAAGCAATCTGTCACTTATATTCCCTTTTTTGTTCTAAACCATCTAAAACCTTCCATAGACAGTGAAATTTGCACTGGAAAAAGGCAAAAAACATTTCGTGTTTACACTGGCTGTATATAATTTGCATGTATTTTTCACATTGCATTTCAATTCATGCTAGAATGCAATTTTATATGCACCATGCGGACTTAAAGTCCGGACCTGAACCTGAACTGCTGGACCTGAATCCGGACCTGAACCTGAAGATGATTTTAGGTACGCACCACTATGGTATATGGCCGTACTTTCATACTCTGGAAGCCTCCATGCAGAGCATAGGCTCCGGCTACATCTTGGCGTTTTGTGAGGCGACCGCGAAACATAAAGAAAACGATACGAGCTAGAAAGCCCAATAAAACGCCTAAAACGTAAAATGATGTTGCCTAACCTCTGCCAGGAGAGTAGTATTAACTCTCATTAAAGACTCTCTCTACAAACTGTAGACAAACTGTGGACACTAGTTTTCAAAAGCGGATCTTATACTAGTAGGCAAAATTACTGCCTTTTATATGATAACCCTTAAACTGCCAAACCCGGATATATCCTGCACACATGTCCTTGATCCTGTGTGCCGCACCCGGACATATCCGGGATAGCGTATTCCAAGTAACAACTTTGCGCGCGTGTAGCGCACGAACCCTGGAAGTTAGGGACGTCAGCCTTGTTCAGGGGTTCCTTATTGGAGGTCAGCGGCCAACCCTGGCACTGATAGCATCTTATAGGGCTGAAACTCTAATGACATTATATGTCATTCCTCAGGACGATTCTTCGGAGGAATGATCCTGCTGATCACCCTCTCCTCAGTCATGACCATCTTCATCCTCGGTCTGCACTTCCGCGGTCCCAAACTCTACCCGGTCCCGATGTGGCTCCGTCCTGTGTTCTTCATGGGTCCTCCAAAGGTACCTGCATCTGTATCTGTTTCTGTATCTATACTTGAATACCACGGAAAAATTCATATTTCTCATGCAATTAGATAAACCATATATTATTGATTCCATTTGTCCTTATCTTTATAACTGTTTTAAGAAGCGAGAAGAAGTTGAACTTGTACATACTTGAATGTATTAGCATATGTAGAGATGATAAGATACCTTTTTTGTTGTTGTCAAAATTGTACCTTATCGCTAGCGCTACGACCTGTACTTAGCTTGTTTGAGCACAAATGTACAATAAAGGTCATTCATTCATTCATTCTATATAGCCGGTATAACGCAGCGCGGCAGCAGCTGGTTATATTACACTGAACGACCCGTCACACCTAATTTTTGTGCATCTATCTGCTAGCGTTCTTTAAAACTATCCAGAGAAGATGCCCCTACTGTTCTTGGTGATAACAAATTCCACTCTACTATAGTTCTCTGTTCTGGGAAAGAACGAACTTTTGAAAACATCAATCCTTGGTTGGTAACTCTAGTACTTGAAGGCATGACCGTTTACTGTTCATTTTAGAGCTGGTGTTAGATACTCATCAGTCGGTACGTCCACCAGTTTATTGGTCATTTTGTACATCATGCAAAGTTTTGACATTTTCCCATTGTCTTCAAGGTGTGGAAGATCGAGGTGGTGAGGAAAGAAGATGCGCAAACAACGAAGAAGAACGGAGTACCAGGAGACACTGCGCTATCCGACTCTGAGTTCTCGCGTACTATCGCGAGAATCGAACAAAGCATTTCCGATTTTGTCCAGGAGGAGGAGCTGAAACTGTATTACACAGCGTTGCGCAAGGAGTGGGAGCTATTGGCTAAACGGATTGACTTTTTCCTCTTAATGATATTTCTGGTCAGTTTTTTCATCACAACAGTCGCAATGCTTGCCTCTAGCTTAAGTTCAGACGTCGACTTAAAGGTGGGTTCGCACTAATCTCCAACCAGATCCACGGTGCGTAATGTATATTATGTCATACCTATGACGCGAAATGTTCGATACGGGTGTTCCGAACCGGGCCATAACTTCCGTATCGCACAGGTTCGAAAGGTGTATCACACGGGCTCCATTCAAATAAATCGAACTGTTTCGAGCGGGCCGAGTGCGGCGCCATCGAAAGTTCGAATACCTGATTCGGACGTTGGAACATTACTGTTGCAACACTTTTTGTTCGAGGGCACCAAATTTATTCAACTTCTGCCGCATTTCGCATCAAAACAGTGGTTTTCTCAGGTGGGTATGACATAAATGAAATACAACACGGTGTATTCCGCATCACCCTCGGTCCCAGCCCTCCCGGGGGTCGGATCACCCTCCGGCCTTCGGGCGATCCGACCCGCGGTCGGGCTGATACCTCGGGTGATACGGAATACACCGTGTTGTATTCTATATGTATCAAACTTCCCGTGCCCGTTTGACTCCCTTAGCCATCTACACTCCTTGGCCAGCTTTGATACTATCTTATGGCACCGTAGGATCTGCTTGGAGATTAGGTTCACACGTGTGTATTCAAGTCCGTATGAGGTCCGTATGGACGTCTTGGTTTCTACCTGGCCCTACAAGTCACTGGAAAATAGTAGAAATTGGACAAATATTGGACAACACGCCAGAAGAGTTAGCTGGGCGCAGATTATGCTCCACGGCTAACACCAATGGCATATTATGTATCTATATTTGTCAAAATTCTCCTATTTTTCAGCGACTTAAGGAGCCTGGTAGAGGCTAAAAATTCCATACGGACCTCATACGCACTTGACTATATACGCACGTGTGAACCCGGATTCAGAGCAAAAATCGTGTAGCATATACATTTTATGTAGCAACAAAAATAGCTTTGATTAAATTGAAAATGTATGGCAATCAAATTGTTTAAGCTAATTGTAAAAATTAATTTAAAAATGTATGAAGCCTTAACGAGGAAGGATTGCTTTGTATATATAGGATGTAAAATATCAATCTGTTATTGTATATATGGGTAGAGCGGCGTCTGTACTTTGAAGTAGCTGTGGTTGGTAACTTTGAAAGGAATAACCTCAAACCAAAAAGCGCCTAAGGCTAAATAGATTGTACTCGAAGCTAAATAAAGGTTGAGAAAAGTACAGTGTGTATTATTATCAACTTGTCGCTTCTCATCAAGGCAAGTGAGTTTTTATACATCACAAAACATTTTTGTCTTGCCATATTTTTCAAAACTATAGTTTGCAGAGACAAACACTAAGGGGTCAGCTGTTGGTCACGCCCAACGAAACATCGTATTGTATTTACAATTCATGCATAACAGTTTAATGTTTTATATTGTAGTTATTAAAAACATCAAAATGAAAGTTATATCCTGTACAAAAATACTCAATGATTAAACTGTTAGTACTTATTAAAATGAAGAAATATTTGAATGTTGCTTTGATTTGATTTGGATTTAACATTTAGTAAATTACATTCGTAAAGACAGTAAATATAAATCATACGAAAACGCTTTGACAAAGAAGATTTGCAAAGAAATCAACACCAGAAAAAATAATCAGAAATATTGCCAGTGTCTGTGTCCGTAAACAGACTTTTTATTCAGTTAAATTCAGTAATAGAAAGTTTACATACAAATATGTACTAATCGTAAATTACATTGTAATAGAATATCTACCTTTTTGCTAGATATAAGGTTCCGCCTTGTATGAGGTAACTAGTTTGCCCATGCTGAAAGGTGATCAGAATACTAGTACTCAAAATATTTTCCTGACCTATTATACCATCGTTCAAACAAGCTATTTTTCACATTGAAAATTCTATTATTACAAACTATGGAAACTTGCATGCATGAAAATACATAGATAATACGCAGAAGGTTAGAATAGATATTACATTGTACATATAATTATTCTTTTGCCGTGGCTGTATTTATCTTTTTACATGTATTAAAACACATTCGTATGTCTTTCTGGATTGAATAAAATTCGTTAAAAATCAAATATGTTTGTTACAAAGACTTAAATATCTGTTGATAGAAAATAGTTTTGCCAGCAAGTACCCAAATATGAATTGCCTAAGATTGTGTGTGCCCCTATTGATCTAGTGACTAAAACCTTTAAGCAAAAATAATCAGTTTTAACATCTTCACATATACTGTATCGCTATGAGTCAATATCAGACAAAAAATCAAAATAAATGTAGGTTAAATTATCATAGTAACAGCTGTCATTCTACGTACATCACCATTGTTTATGCTAACATCACCATATGTTATTTTCCTAAAGTGTCCATATTTACATTGATTCACAATGAAATCATTCATTTCGAAGTAGACTTAACACAAAAATTCTGAAACCTAAGATTTCATCAACCATATTTCAATTTTATCATACTTTATAAAGTGCGTCACTATTGTAGTTGGAAAGTTTCTCTACTGCAGTTAGCAATGTTTGCTATCACTGTACATTTGTTTGTTTAGCACCGCGGTGTCTTAAGTGAGTAAAAAGTAGAAAAAAAAGGTCCGAAATTTTCATCGATCACATGTGCACATTTTAATAATTAGCATAATTTATCACTTAATTATTATTGTGTTTCTCATTGAATATGATCACGTTTGGGGCTAATGCGATGTATTGAAAGCAGTGATTTGAATCTAATCTCTCGGCGATGGTAACTACGTAGAAAAATTGATAATTTTTATCAAAAACGGAAATGATCACTTTTTTGCTGATTTTGTTTATTTCAACTCGTGAGGGGGTTAGCAATCGGTTTGGTTTTAGTCAGAAGAGGTTTGGTATTCTGTGGCTAGAGGTCGGGATGGTTGGAACAAGGTTATTCTAGATAGCCCTGGGCTCAATCGGGAGTAAGTCATTTATTGGTCGGGAGATTTTTAATAGGCGCATGATAGGCTTGGCATATAAAACTGGTTAGACTGCTCCTGAATTACCGCGTTATACACCTTTCTCACGTGCCGTCCATGGTAGATCGAAAACGAGGTCAATGAGGCAAACAAAAGACTGTCCATGATAAATTAGCAGTTCAGCCAATAACAGCCTGGCAATTAGGAAAGCGACCAATAAGAAAATGGCTGCATGTCCGTCAAATATTTGCATTATTATGTTTTATTATATCGTTGTTATGCATCTCTTAAGGGACTGTGTGACCAGTCTTCGCTTCTCTAAATTGCTTCATCTTTCAGTGCATAACACTAGTTATAATATTTATCATTTGATCATATTTGTGCGGTTTGTGGGAAAACTAAACAAATGGGAGCTGATTTTAGAAATAAGTTTGGTCTTTTTGTCTCAATGACCTCGTTAAATCTATCATGGCCGCCGCGTGAGAAAGGTATATATTAGTTGTCTAGTGGGCGTGACCCGTAGCCGACTTGTAATTAGGGTTTACCAGATCGGAGACAAGCATGGAAATGGTCATGACGACAAAGGCGAGCAGAAAAATCACCAAGAGACACTTGTCGATTTGTCTGGCCAAGAATTCCCACTCCTTACGTAAACCCATGGTGAAAGATTTCTTCTCGTAATCTTCTACAAAGTTGGCGACGCATTGTTCAATTCTCGCGAGAGAGCGCGAGATCGCCGTGACGTCAGGGTTGGATGACTTAGTACCTCCGTTGACCTTCGCTTTGCTCTCATCGTCCTTCCTGACGACTTTGACCTTCAGCACCTTTATAACATTACATACGTTTAGTATACATTTTCAGTTATGTATATGTTATTACATTATATCATTCATTATTATTACTACTACTTTATTACTATTACTTCTACATAATCCATATTAAGTTTGTTAGAATCAATCATATTTTGTTAATCATTGTTTTTATACATCTTCTACATACAAAATCCAGGTAATGGCTTCTGACATTTAAATTGACCTTTGATCTCCCACCTTCACTCTAAGTTACCTTAGTTGATTCTGATATAACGTCCTTGGTTGATTTTGTTACTTTTCTGTTGTATTAATTGTACAAGATTTGTTGCCTATGTTTTGTTTTTATCGTTTATGAATTGTAGAACTCCAGGAAGTGGAATAGTGATACTACATTAAGTCACGTTATCACTGATGGAGATCCCCATAAAACAAACAAACAAACAAACAAACAAACCTTGGGAGGACCCATGAAGAACATGGAGCGGAGCCACTGTGGGACGGGTTTGACTTTTGGACCTTGGAAATGCAGGCTGAGGACGAAGATGGTCATGACCGACGACAGGGTGACCAAGAAGATGACACCTCCGAAGAATTTTCCTGAGAAAAGTAAATAAGAACGTTAGAGGCACTTATACACATGGGTTTAACATTATGTCTTCAAGCTGTGGAAATAAAAGGAAAACGGTAAAGGAATAGATCTAGTGCTTTTTCTTAAATGACACATTTGGTCAACACCAATCTTACTTCAATACTTGGACAATGTTGCGCCGTTTACTACCAGTTTTCAATATGCTTTTTTTTTGCTAGTCCAACCTCTCGATTCGTCAGTTTGATTTGATTGTTGATTTTAAGATGTATATATTCATTATCCACAATGTAATGATTTTGATACCCTGCTGTCCTCAAGCATGAATTGAAATGTCCGTGCTCTGATACGTAAATGCCAATCAATTGATAAACCGATACTATTACTATGCTAAAAGAGACAACAGTGAAGAAAATACTTTGATGAAAGTTAGATTTTTGATATGTTCTCGTTGGTTCAGTAGAGCTTATGCTTACCTATCAGCGGTATGTTTATTGATGTCGGAGGTAGCTTGTCTATCACCAGCTGGAAGAAGACGATCAGTGATAACAGCGTTGTGATGCTCATGGCCAACTTCTCACCTGTACCTGAAGACAAACAAAACCCCAAAAGAGCTAATATTCCAAGGAGAACACTCGGCCCCACCACGTAGTAGCTATAGTACAGTGCCCTACGCGATATTTCTACGGTGTACTCAATAGTCGAAAAATGTCCCCCCGAAAGGTTCCTGTGGATGTGAATGTCTGCGTCAAAGGATAGAAGCTCCCACTCTCCGTTTAGTATGAACTCTCCGGTGAATCCCTGTGACGACACGTTCACCAATTCGAGCTTGTTTTCCGCATAGGTCCAGGAGCCGAACTCCAGCGGACATCTTTGGACGTCGTAGGGGAAAAGGCTGACGTCCAGGAGACAGGGGCTGCGGACGGTGACCGGATATGGCCAGAACACGTCACCGGTGTGCTGGATGATGGCGTTGGTATCCGGAGTCGCCGACCAACCTTCGTCGTGGATCCTGTCAACAGTAGATAATAAGTGTTAAGTTTAAAACAATATACTGTGACGCCGTGTGTGGCATAACTGATAGAGCGTTCGGCTCGGAATCTAGAGGTCCCGAGTTCGATACCCGCCATGCCCCCCGTCGTTGTGCGCTTGTGAAAGGTACTTAACATGACCTCCCTCACTTCATCCAGGTGCAAAAATGGGTACCTGACTTCGGTCAGGGAGGCAAAAAAAGACTAACTTTATCTTCTGTCTGTACTGTGTACGTGGCACTGTTGATATAAGTACTAGCTTGAAAGCAGTGCCACAATGTTATCGTCTGTCCAAAACCAAATAGAAAACAAACAACATAAAATACCGACACCAACATCCAATAGATTCTCATTAAATTAGACATTAAACTAATTTAAGATACGCCAAAAAGCTATTACTCAAGCAACTGGATATGATTTTGGAAGCGGTCAGACGTTGCAGACAGTATCTATTGTAATTAGTCAGTGAGGTGGGAGAGATCTGGTAGAAACATGTACAGATTTTATTCTACCTATGAATAGTTAAAGCCTTTTTCTATCAGATATCCTCAGTGACGAAAGGTAGTGCTAGTGGTGGATACTATCTGGTCGAAACAGGTTTTAAAACTAACATCCATAAAATTTACATACCTTGCACGTGCCTTATCATCATTTTGTGCTTTGTCAAAGTTTTTGAAGTCTATCTAGATTTCAAGCTCTTCAATGGCAGAGGTCTTTGAACATTTAACTTCAGGCCACACCAACACAACATATTCGTAACACTGCTAGGAAACTAGTTATAAATTTATGATTTTTCCATTGTTTTAACATGTCGTTCACGGTTTTTAATTCAGACTGCCAGGAGGAGTGTTATGTCCATGCAAGTATCGTTTGATAACCCAGTCTACTACTTCTACTACATATTGTCGTTTTAAGGGTGGTTTACCTGTTATACAGGACGGTGTCTGGCCGCCATATTGTCTCACTGTTGATGTGGAGCTCAGTAATGCCGCCGTTCTCTTCGGGCTTCCAGGTGAGAAACTTGTCAGTCCACGACTGTCAATCAATCAATCAATCAATCAGTCAGTCAGTCAATCAATCAATCAAACTAAAAAAATCATAATTCAATGGAAGAAATCTAGTGAGGTACAATTCAATAGACTCTGAATATTATTAATCATTAAGATCATAGTGATTCTTAATCATCGTGGATAGTAGTTTAGATTTACCTGGCGTATCCATAGATTCGTTGTCAGTACCTGCTCCTTCGTGTCCTGGTAAATGAAAATAGAACGGTGTTATCAAAGTGAACAATAGATACAGACTAGCGAGTATTCTGCACTTTTCAATAATCATAGTTATCATATTTTTTACCTTTTCTCCGACGAGCATGAATGACGATCATATTTTATTTATACTGACAATATTATAGTCATGCACTTCTAAGTCCAGTAAATATGAGCAAGTGTTTCATTGGAGCTCATCTGTACTGGTATTAGTCATAGTAAAATGCTAAACTATCTTCAAACACAAATAAAAGTATACACGGATAAAATTTTCAACGCCATTCCTGGTGTAACCTTACAGTCTGGTCTCGAGGTTGACATCTTGCAAAGGTGATAGTCGCCTGTTATGTTAATCCTTCCACAAATGTGGTAAAACTTAATAAAGTAAATGAATTATCGTACCAGTTGTACAATCTGTGCCAGGGCCACGTCAAAGTAGACGGTAGTGATGTCCGAGGGGTGTTGAACCGGCCGTGCGCTGGTGGAGTAGTTTATCAGAAGCTTGGAGATGACATCATGTTCAGATACCGCACCACCTGTGCGCAGAGTAGAAATGATAATGGGAATAGTGGGAAAATGATAAGAACTCATGTAAAAAAAATCACGGGTCTTATAATATTGGGGCAAGTGTGCAGATGTTGACACACTAGCAGCACCAAATCCGTAGGTGTTTTGGCACCTTTAGACAGATTAGCCGTGAGGCTCGTTGGGCGTCACTCGACCGTCATGGGGGCAGGGGCATGGCGAGTATCGAGGTCAGGACCTGCTGATTCTGATTCCAACATTCTAGTTTTTGCGCCATACAGACACCCCATGTAAAGCATGCAGAACATACAGGGGGTTCATTGACGTCATAAAAATAATAATTTCAATCCTCTAACGACTATGTTGGCGGGTAATTAAGCAGTAGCATCTTCGTGTGGCTATCAAACGTACACTGTAATTCAACATGGCGCAGATGAATTCAAATGAAAAGGCACGTGTCGACACATGCGGGCACGTGTCGGTTGGCTGTCTCTATCTCTTACAAAAACTACAGTGACTTTCGTATAGTCAACATTGAAGTATGGAATAGGGGTACAGAACAAATCTTAGACTTCTACTGACTAAACAATACAGGATTACAAACGTGAGTGCCATCGACTTTTCTAATCACAAAATAATCTTTCATGTATTAACCTAAAGAACTATCTGACTTTCTGTCGCACCCAGGCAACTTGTATTGAAAGGCAGCTGCCATCATGAAAAGGTTTTTAGACGCTTTACCTTGTAGAAGAACAGTAGACCACAGACAGACAAATAGAAGAGCTGTCCAGGTAGAGGTGATGACCCTTGCTGACATCATTAGTTAAGCTTGGCTGCAAAACATAATAAATCGCTTGACCTTATAGCAGGCAAATGAAAAAGATCAGTATATACAACTCATGTTTTAAAAACTGACTGGAAAAGAGCACGTATAACACATATTTCGAGGCCATGGTCCTCCGTTTCAGAGGGTCAAAATTTACGTAACCTTTATCAGCTTTGTATAAATGTTACATCACGTTAGGGCATGCTTTTTTTCAGCGCCATCTTATAAGCTTATTGGTCGTCATTGTAAAAGCTGTTACTGTGCCGAGACGGAATCAAAACGACGCATGTATCCTCAATTTTATTTAGTTTTACTGGTACAACAAAGACAAATCCTCGAAAGGCCCGGTATCAGGAACAAATCCTCAAGTATATAAAACCGGAATGAATTTTCTTCAGGCATTTCTTGGAATAATTTCAAAATATTTTTTTTTGTAAAGTTTAGTAGAATATGAAAATCATCGCCTTCAAACACAAACTTGCCACGTTTACGTTCCGCCATTTTGTTGGTGTGACGTCACATGCCTATCAAGCCTAGCCTTGTTTTTGCTGTGTACTGCATATCCCCAGTTTGGTTTCTCGAAACGCGCCCTTAGATTTATTTACCGGCATACAAAAACAATCATACTACAGCTGATAATGACATAGGAGGGACTCTAATGAAAGACAAATGTTCGTAGGGGTCTATTACTACGTTTTTGCTGTTGGTGGCGTTCTTGAAACAAAGAACGGTAGATTTCAACCTATCGTTTCCCAAGAGAAACGCTAAAAGTGTGTGCAAATATATTATAAAAAGTACTTCCTTACCTTCTGGTATTAAACAATGGTCGTTGAGAAAGGACGCACAATCAGACATGCAAATGAAGAGAACGTTTCCGAATCGCCACAGCTCGTGACATTTGTTGATCTAACAAACGGTTATGTGAGTGAAGGTGTTACGTAAAACGCTAGTACTATCAATTACTTTCGCATCATTAACAATTTGAAGCAACTGCCATCTTGAAACACTAACAAAGACAACAAAGAAAGAAAGATCAAACAGATATGGCAATGGAGGTATGAACAGATAAACAAAACATATGCTATAGTAAACTACTGTCTACAACGAATTGTAGGATACGTAAGATCTTAAAAACGGAAAAGCCACACAACTTATCTATTAATGGTATTTATTTCATATTTAAAATATTATACTAATAAAGTAGCATGGATAATCATGAATGGTACTTGGAAGTTTTTTGAATAAAACATTCACGGGTCTTAGTGGCAAGTGTGCAGATGTTGACACACTGGCAGCACCAAATCCGTAGGTGTTTTTGTAACCTTTAGACAGATTAGCCATGAGGCTCGGTGGGCGTCACTTCACCGGCATGGGGGCAGGGGCATGGCGAGTATCGAACTCAGGATCTACTGATTCTGATTCCAACGCTGTTGCCCCACACAGACACCCAATAATAAACAAATTGCAAAAATGTATAGTGTCACATGAAATATTTTTTATTGAAAAAAATAGGCTGAAGATCTTATGCATGATTTGGTTCCCACGGTAATCATCGATGATTAAATGAAGTGACGAAGCTTAATAAGTTGGTAATTGACCTGTGAGAGGATCCGGCCTTCAGCTGCCGATGCCAAAGGTGAACACATCTTAAAATAGAGCCGATGTGACTGAACGTATTTAATCATCACTGACAGTACCTTAATGTACAAACAACAACTAGAATAGTTTTATGTATCAGAGATATCCTAACATTCATCAGCTCCAAAGTCGCACAAACGCTTGAAATCTTATCCACCCAACCATCAGTTCCAAAGTACAGTGAAATCGCGTATCGGTAAAAGTGTTGAACAATTCACCTTTTCTAGGTTGGATATTTTTTCTTGCCTGGGATTCGTTAGCTATTTGAGTAAAACCCAATTTCTGTTGTCAATAACCTGAGCGTGCATTACATAACCAATCTCCCAACGCAACGGGTAAACATGGCGTCTAGTCGTCCGACCAGTTTTGTCCTTGCGTTTTGGCTGCGTTCGCATTGGGTTGGTGATTCGACTTAGCCACGTGGAATAAACTGAGTTATGAATTCATACACGTCCACAAAAATGCAACGAGTTTGATTCCTGTCAATGACATTTTTGACAACAATGCACCGGAGTTTGCTTTTGATCAACATGTGAATTTCTTCAGAGATCGGTGACCATGTTTATGGATGTTGGTTTATGAATGGTGTTCAAACTTCGACCTTCCCCCGAATGCTTTATCTCGTGAATGAATAGGCACTGCGCCTGACGATCCAATTAACGATTTTGTGCTTGGCCGATTTTCAAAGAAATTCTTACTCTTACGTAAGACACTTTCCCACGATTTATCTTTTGAATCAGCTGCCACGTGGCAACATTATCGAAAAAAATCAAATGGACAAGCTTAATGATGTCATCAACGTTATTATCAGATTCCAATGAAATACATATATGTTTTCATAACCAAGTAGCAAAAGACAAAGACGATTGTGGGATTCGATGGATTTAAGTTAATTTTTAGATGACTGTGGGGATAGATTTACATGGTTATCCCATGGACAAGCAAGTTGAAAACATCAAGAAAACGGTACATACATCACAAGGAAAACGCCTAAATTTTTATTTTTCACTGCAGAAAAAAAAAGTTGTTAATCAATCTTTTAACCTTACGTGTGTACGATAATGGGCGTCAAGGCAATGCAGATCGATGCTGCAGTACCAATCAAAGTCATACGAGGGCGTTGTACGGTGTGTTACATTGGACCTTAAGCTTCAGTGATTACATTCCCCTTGCATTACGATCACCAAGGGTTCACACAGTCATTTAAAGATACTAAGATTCAAGTATCTAAGTGTGTACATTTCAGCAGACAGTTTAGACTTGACAGACGCACAATTTCTACCATAAAAAAATTAGCCCGGCTATATTCAGTAATATAGCAGATGATGTGTCTTTTGTCACTTACAAAAGGTAGTGGATTCTACCTGAAACGTCTGACCGTTTCCAAAATCATATCCAGTTGCTTGAGTAATTGTTATTTGGTGTATCTTGTTAATATCTGAATACCTAACCTTCATCGCCGTATAATGTGTCTTTTGATGTGCAGAAACTTAACATTCCATTGCATCCATTAAGAAACAGCACAGCCGTCGATGACAAAGAGGTGGAATGCAGTACCCGAAACAAGCAGCAGAGGTCGCTCGAGAACTGCTAGATTACAGGAGAGAGATGCCAGATGTGACTACACAGGCACACCTAGCGAGTAACGAGGATACAGCAAGGAGTTAAAGATGGTAAGGGGTAAAAATCGACAGCAAAAGACGCAAACATTAACAAAAGAACTGTAATACCAGATTTGGACAGTGTAATTCGAGACTGTGGATGAATACTACGGAATAATCCCAACACTGCCCCCATTAGATAGCATCTGTTCTCAAAGTCATTTTTTTCTTAAATTCTATGTAAACTATTCTTTATCATGTCATATATTTTGTTGCAACGTTTTCAGTTTCTTCTTCAAAAAAATTCTTCCAATCATTTGCTATCCATGCACATGTGTATTATTTTTTCCTTTCAAATCTTAATCTTTCCTACCTACTTAGCAGCCTGCGTTATATTTACATATGGCAATTTGGAAAAACAATATCTATGCTCTTTCACTTTATTCCTAAAAGCTTCACATATTCAAGGAATAGTAGAAGCTAGCTCCCGGTAAAGTATAAATCTAAAAATATAACGCTAAACAAGTCACATAAGAACAACAACTACAAGTTTGTTCAATCCAGATTGGAATGACATCATGATTCTTGGCGTTGTTATGCCAAGAGTTGTTGATTGACAGCGGATATTGCAGTCATACAGGCAGCAGTAAAAAGGATACTGCTGGCATTCATTTCGTATAAATCCTCACAATAACATCACCGGTGTTCAACATTTTCCTTAATTACTTTTCCCTTTGGTCTGGTGGACAGTACTGACATGTAAAAGGCATCAGACGTGAAGTGATCAACTTTTGCCAAACTTAGGAGTCGCTTTGTCTATTGTCCCTACAGCGGCATTAAACAAAACAATTGTTACTCTGTGACTGGAGGGTAACCTCCAGCAACAGAGTCTCCAAAGGGTCTAAAACGCTCAGCATTGGGAAAATGTATAGTGAAAATTTTCCAGCATCACAAGGGTTAAGATCAGAGAAAAACGACATTATGAAGAGCAATATGAGAACCTGCCGAAAAAAGGTGGCTTTGCCTCGGGAAACCGCGTACACTAATTAGCACACACGTCTTACAGGACATGCCAACTGTCCGGGTTTCTCGGGCCCTCCAGACCGTTTCTCACCACAGTTTGCAGAAGTGTTCTCAAGATTAGGCGCGGTTGTAAAACGCCACTGGGCAGAGAGGTGGCCAGGAATGTTTCCCAGAGCATAGGCTATAGCAGACCGTGTTTCGTTGCCGTACAGAGTATTTAGATGCGACTTTCGTGTGAGTATGCCCTGTGGGCGAGCGGTATCTGCTATTGTGTACGGCGGAAAGGGTACGGCGATATTTCTAGCGGGTACAGCGTAAATTTATGGGTACGGCAGAAAAGGAATTTCATGGGGGTGAATATGAGAACCTTCCGAGAAAAAGTAGCTTTGCGTTAGGAAATCGTGCACACTAATGAGCACACACGTCTTGCAGGACATGCCAACTGTCACGGCTCTTAGCCTGTATTCCGGGCGTTACGGGCGGCCGGGCGTCTTAGGCCACATCTCAGCACCCTTAAGACACAAGACAACATAGCCTCACGGTCCGGGCACGGTAGGAATGCGGCATGTGCTGGTGTCGGGATTATCGGTCTTTAAGAAGATGTCAGCTTTTCTGGCCTCCTTTGTAGACTTTGGGTGGGACTGTTTTTTATTTTGTGGGGTGGGGAGTGACTGGCGTTGGTTCGCCATTTTCAACGTTGGTTAGCTTTCTTTCATATCGGGAAAGGGAGTTTGCCGTGGAAGGGAGTTTTGCCCCACCTCGAGGCCCCTTTTCCGGTATAAGAGAACCTATCCAACGTTGAAAATGGCAAGACAACAAATCCCCCTCCCCCCTCCCCCATAAAATAAAAGCCAGCCCCGCTCGAAATCTGCGAAGGAAGCTAAGCTTCTTTTTCTTTTTTTCCAAAATAACATGAAGGACTTTGCAAAAACGTGGTGTCATGTAGCTTAGCGTTAGGGTGTTTAGCGAAAGGCCCATTGGTCCTGGGTTTGAGTCCCTGATATGTTTCGACGTTGTGCCCTTGGGAAAGGTACTTTATACGACTTTCCTTACTTCACTCATGGGAAAATGTGTATCTAGCTTCGGTTAGGGCCGTCCCTCGAGCTCGGATAGGACGTTAAGTGGAGGTTCCGTGTTCGAGGACACCCACACCTCAACCATGAAAAAGAACCGATCACACTGATCGAAAACTTCCTGATGTGAGTGTATCAAAAAATCTGTCCAGATCTAGATATGCAGCTTGTACACTCAGTAAAAACCTATCCTAGTGTGTTTACCGGGTATGCAATACAAACTAACAAACAACAAAAAGGCACTGCTAAAGATGTAAGGCAGAACCACACATCTGCTTCGATATTGCTCACTCTCACATAAAACTCCACTTTTATCTGCGGCACCTGTTTTTTCTTGACCGCATTCTAAACACAGTGCTTATTGATATGGTGTTGCTTAGGTAATACGTACAGGAAGACAGTTATAAAGAAGCGTCTAGACACAGGTAAACTCAAATTTACCGTCTGAACTGACCGTTTCCTGTATTGATAAACTATGACGAGATTTGGTGAGTTCAACAACAAAAGAACAGCGACCAGGAAACCAGCAAGTAGATAAGTATAAAAAGCGATCGAGAAGAACGCGAGTACAGGAAACCAGCAAGTAAATAAGTTTAAAGTACATATTGAACAGTAGTCCGATAAGTATATTTAAGTGGAAGTAGTGCTCAGACAATCGTTGAATGTATACGTAACTCGAAATGTAACGAACATTCGCCCGATAACAATCAAACTATTTTAGACTGTTATAGCTCAATGGACAATGAACACGACCACACCTAGCTGTGTTTTTGTTGCAACTACAATTACTACATGGACGTTGCGAGAGTTTACTTAGATGCAATTGACTTTACGATTTTCATTACTATGTTTCTGGAAAGTCGTTAATGGTGCAGTAACATTTATATGGACATGTCATCGACAAAATAAAACAATATTTTTGTAATATTTTCATGTTTTTAGTCCTTGAAGTTTATAAAAGTTCGATTAGTGAGAATTAAGAAGGATTTTTAAATCTATTTTCCTACCTGAAGACCATTAAGTTTACAACTGACAAAGGAAATGAAGAAGATATTTGACATCTCGCACCTGGTATTACCTCTGTCTCTTACACCTTAATTCAGTATTTGCCGTGTCTATAGAGAACACGGGGCGTGACTAAATCGACGTAACTTTATCAGTCGAGGACCACTAAGCTACAATTAGAAGAGAGGTGCGAAATGCAAAGTCAAACAAACTTATACGGTTGAAAAGGGCCGGCGAATTTTGAGTGAAAGTATTCCTTTCCTTGGTGATGTGTTTAGATGTGTTTGTCCGGAAAATCGCATTCACAACTAGAGTTCGGGGACCTCATACCTCCATGAAATATTTATTGCTTTTTTGTGGATAGTATGTATGTTTATAGTCGGTTGTATTTGAGAGTAATGGTTATATAATATAAATGTTATGGGAAAGTAGTGGTGTATTTATTTAATGACACAGAGGATGTCCATCTGATTAGTAATTACCAAAATGTGACACTTAATTGTGTAATGTGCGTTTAAGAGGTCGACGGCATATGGTAGCGTGGTGTTCCTTAAGCTTGATGTTTGGCATTTAAAATGTCTAAGGTTGTCAGCATTGTTGAGGTTCGACTATGTGCCTCAGAGCTGTGTGGTGGGAGGAAGTTGGGAATCTCAGAAAGAAGAAGGGATGTGGCCAACTTTAGTCAGATGGTGATTTGATTTTCCACCAATATGTCATAACATCAGCTGTTCACACGGTACAAAAAAGAGATGCACACTTTCCTCTGACAGCCCTACACCAACTGTAAGATGAATACTTGGCGCCAACCCCGCCTGCTAAAAAACAAGTACCATTGGCTACGAAAGAGACAACTAACAACTGTCCCTTATCGTAACAAAATCAGAACATCTGTTTCGCCCATAAAACTTCTGACACCCAACCCAGATGAGAGGACCTAATGGCATTTTAATCACCATGTCACTCAAATCAGCAGTACAGTATGTGAGACATCCATACCTGTTAAGCATTATCGTTAAATGTACCTCAACTTCTTACAATTATACTTACGCTTCACATCTCCATGATATCCTAAGCAGACATGAATAAAACTAATTATCATATTAAAAAAACTCGGGGTTCCCCAAACAGCTGTCACCTCACCATCTGCTTGGAGCTAAGCCCATTAACAAACACATAAAGCACGATGCCTGTACCAGTATATCTCAAATATAGGGGTGATTTCTGATATTATTACATCGATTATAACGACAGATACGGCTCCCAAAATCTCATCGATTCGAGCTTTCATCACACCCCACCAACACAACAAGTATGAAACCAATCCATCCAGCCGTTCTTGAGTAATCATCTACACAGACAGAGACACATAACAGAAAATATAACCTCCATTCCATGACATTTCATGGAGGTAATAAGCGTAATTACCATTGCGGTACATCTTGTATGAAATAGAAAGTATGAGTGAGATGTAAAGAGTATGTAATCGAAAAGAAAGTAAATGTCGCTAGTAATAAGAAAGCGGTCTATTGGATGACAAGGATGAGTTTTACAGAAGTTTGTTTTCCTTTGTAGTGCCTAAACATTTACTTGTAGGAATGGAAGGTCAAAATGCGAATTTAGGCAGGTGAAATACCTTAAATCGACTCAGATTTCCCTCTATGATCCATTGAGCTGAATGAAATGGTAGAAAGCAGCAGGAATTTGTTAAAATTGGCAATAGGACTTTGCTCGCTTCATGACTAAAACCCTATCTTCTCAGTTATTTAACCTATTCGAGCTTATTTTTACACCTTTTCTGTTCGATAGCGATACCTGTTAGATAGCTATAACAATTTCAAAATGGCCGTCTTTTGACAGAAACATTTTTACATTTCCGTGAAATTTATAACTTCATACAACAATAGCCACTATCTCTAATGACACTACGTATTCAAAACTTTACTCCTACAGAATGAAAATTTATCAGTTTAATTAAAGTGGCTTGTTGGTTGATAAACAGACACTGTTGTGACATTTGCATTTCGGGGTAGGTAACATGGAAACAAAGAAGTACGTGTCAATGGTTATACAATCCACAATCCTCGTCAATAGAGACTAGTGTATTGTAAATTGGGCAGTTACCTTTGTAGCACATAATTTCTTTTGGTGCTATGTGTACACACATCTTAAGATTTTGGTAGTCTCTACCAGACTGACTATGCTAGCTGTTATAGGAAGAATCATTTGCCAGGGGAGTTTTGGTACCAAAGGAGTTGGTCGACCGGAGGGGAAACATGAACCTAAGTGTAGATTGACTCCTGATCCCCTGGACAATTTCAGGATTTTTTTTTGCCAAATTCTACGATCCCCGTACACCCATAGGAAGGCCTGATGGAGGATAGGATTGTGGAAAGACTTGAATGGTCCAAACGTCATCGGTTAAATTTTTTGCTGACGTCCGTTTCGCCTGAACAACCGTGCACAGAAGATCCAAGACGTTCAATCGTGCCTCCTCACCTGTTGGCTAACAACAATAAGGGGCGGGGCGTCAAGAAAGACCTCAGTGGCCCGAATTGTAAAGCTGATACGGCCCAGCTCTTGTATGTGCTCCGGTCCGATTGGGCAAATACAAACAGGAAGACACCGTTAGTCGGGGCGCACCTTGCCCCGTCACACAAGTGGGGAACACACCGGGACGTTACACGGCAATCCTACGGGGGACCACCGCGATGGGCCCGAAGGAATCTCTGCGTTTGCTGCTGGTTGTTCTCGCGGTCACTTTTGCCGGTAGGTGTAACGGGTTCTTTGTTAGACATCGCGTCTTTTCACACCTTTTCTTTGTCCTACAAGGTGTCTATGCAGGTGCACACATTCCTAAAGCAGTCCAATCATTCGCTGAGGCGGTTTGGCCAATTGGAGACCATCTTATTACTACACTATGTTTGTAAACTTGTGAAGTACTTGGTATAGCGCTAGGTTTTCTGTTGATACAATCGTTTCATTTATGGTTTTAGCAGGTGACTATGTCGAAGAACTACAAGCCTTCCTAGAAACGGCACAACGCTAATTTTCGGGACGGATTGTTTGCTAAACAACCACTTTGTTCTGTCTAATCCAGAACATGTTTGAAAGACGGATAAAAAATCTTCCGTGACAAGGATATGGGAAACGGTGATGAGAGAAAGTATGTGAGGAATTATACACTCGAGTGAAACTATGGCCGATTTCACTCACGACTTGTTCTTTAATTAGTTGACTCCCATGGCCAACGTGCCCGTAAGCAACTGGCCTAAACTCTACCAGTAAAAGCGAGGGAGGTCACTCAATATATGGTAGGATTTTTATCGAGGGTTTCTTTTCAACGAGGCAGTGACCAGAGTAGGCAACAAGCATTTCCGTCAGAAAACAAATGAATTTCAAAGGGAAGATTCACAACTATCCCAAGAGTACCTCCAATTACATTCGCTTTCGTCAACCTATGGGCATTTACGACAATCACATTCGGATGGTGATGCCTAAATATGTTCAAGTATGCCATAAAGGAACATGGACAGCCGACAAGAGTCTACGATTGACAGCCATTTCACAAGGCCACTGAACTTAGCAGGACACATCTACGCCATTCCAAGCATGCATTCTGTTCCCGATTGAGTGACGGTCATCCGACGTAAATGTTACATCGGGCTCTGACGTAATGTTGGTTCACCTTTATCCACAGGGTAACCTTAGTCCTATATCCGTTTTAGGTGGCTAAAAACTCCAATATTTTCGAAATGCTGCAGTTTGAATTCACCGTCCGCCGACTTGATATCCCCAGATACCCTGTTTTTAAAAACAACGGATATAGGTTTCTCCACGAAAAAAGGTGAACTAGTGTTATAGGCATATCGTACGATAGGACCCTCAGTGGGTGGTCGGTCTCTAACATGCTCAATCTATCCCGTACACTGTGCCCCAATTCAGGACAATGGCTGTGGCATGATCCGCAAACAAACCCTATAGAGCAATTAACCAAGTAATATAAGGCTCTACTTCAATACTATCTTCACCATTTATTGACCCAAGTACACAACTAATACACAGTACATAGTTTGAAGAATTGTACTGGCGAAAATGGTTGTATTTTTGCCAACTTTAGCTCAGGAAAGGTAAAACATTGAGCAGAAAGCCTAAACGTGAGAAATGACCCCTATAGAGGTATCTGGTGTTTCGCAAACAGACAAACAGAGAATATTATCTTCACTCTATGTAATATAAGGCTCTTCAAAATTACCTAAAATCCATACCCTGTATCAATCCTTGTACATATAAGAAACACGCTGTGCATATTATGAAGAATTGCACGAGCCAAAAGGTTGCATTTTCTTAAACTTTAGGCCAGAAAAGGTAAAGAAGTTGTAGGAACCCTAAACGTGAGAAATGACCCCTATAGTGGTATCTGTATGTCGTTCCGCAAACAGACGAACAAACAATATCATCTTCAGTCTTTATTGACCCAAAAGACGTAACTAACACGCTGTACATAGTATAAAGAACTAGTAACTACACCAGCCAAAAGTTTGTATTTTTGTCAACGTAAAGGCAGAAAAGAAAAACTCATTGTAGAAAGTCTAAACGTGAGAAATGACCCCCATAGGGGTATCTGCGGCGTTCCGCAAACAGACAATACAGGGTCGCTCAGCCAACAGCTGATTGGCGCCGATAGAAGCGGGTCAGCGAAACTGAAGAGGCTTTTGTGGTGTCAGTCAGGGGGTGAAGTGGTAATGGGGCGGAAATATGGCCAGATATCATCGGGATAAGCACTTGTTATCTTATTGTTGCGCTACGAAAATAAGGTCAAGAGAGTAAAAGCAAATGCTGGCCATTTATTATTAAAATGCATACCAGTAACTAAAACATACTATTATGTCAGACACATGTTCACAAATTGTTTTCTATCAATGTGGAAGAGTGCTTGTCTCGCCTTGTTTTCCATTTTTTGACGTCGAAATGAGATTTAAAAAAGAGCAAATCAATTGGGAAGGCAGAAGAAATCATAATAAAAATTTGATGATGAGTAAGAAATGAAAATGAAGAAATTATGAATAGGCATAGGTGGCGTAACTTTATCATTTGTTTAACATTTTGAAATTGATAAAATGTGATAGATTTTGACCTGAAAAAAGAAGAAAATTGACGTGAAAAGGAAGCAAATTGCTAAAACAAGCGACCATTTGTTATAACCCCCTCTCATATAGACTGAGAAGCTAAGCCTTGGGCATTTTTTTGAGGGCCGTTGAAGAGTATTCAGCTAATTCTATTCAATGTAGGTTCTCTTTGAGTGATGGAATACCGCAACAGTACAAACAAGTACCCTATAAAAGGCCCGGATATCATGTGCAGACTGTAACAGTAGGGTTCAAACCTCACAAACAGAGCAGTCTAACACAGCACGAAAACAACTTTTTAAGCAAAGTTTCAGAGATACGTATAAAGCCCTTAAAGGCGGAGAAATATTTCAGCAGATATTAAGATCTATTAAAGGCATCTGAAACATACATTTGGCATTTACGGAAGATTTCAGCGTTTGTAAATCTAACTTAATCTGTTGTGTTTCTTTACGTGAATTTTACATGTATGCCGAAAAGACAACTTAAATGTCTCAAAAATATTTTCTGTCAAAACGGACAAATACCGTTTCTCTAGATCTGTTACAAAATACATGTTAACCGGCTAAGTCAAATGTAATAAGCCTTTGTCTGGTGTGAGATAAAACATTGCGTCATCTGTTTTATAACAGTCAAAACTGAAAATTATTGCGCTTTCTGGTACAAAATGTTATGTTTATACCTCAGCAAATACAAATACAATACAATACAAAGTCAAATACAATACTCTTCTGTGTTTTTTAGCTATTCCGAAAGCATTTGACGTATTCAAACTTTCTGTGCGCAAGGTTTAATCCGAACAGGGGAGAACCTCTCACGGTTAGCTTATATGCGCTATTTTACGTTATATGAGATGTTGCGTATACCATGGTCAATATTGACCGAAGGATGCCATATATATAATTTATTTCGAACCGTCATTTACGCAAAGAAGGGAAGACCTCCCCCGTTAATATATTTGCTAAGCCGTATATGAAATGTTGCGTATTTCATTTGAACATACGACATGTTTAATTTTTGAATCCGCGCAGTTTAAGCGAACTAGGGGAGACCTCCCCCGTTTAGCTTATATGTTGCCAAAACGTATATGAAATGTTGCGTATTTCTTTTGAACATACGACATGTTTAATATTTGAATCCGCACAGTTTAAGCGAACTAGGGGAGACCTCCCCCGTTTAGCTTATATGCTGCCAAAACGTATATGAAATGTTGGGTATTTCTGTAAAACATACAAGTTTAATCTTTGAATCCGCGCAGTTTAAGCGAACTAGGGGAGCTTATATGTTGCCAAAACGTATATGAAATGTTGCGTATTTCTGTAAAACATACGACATGTTTAATATTTGAATCCGCACAGTTTAAGCGAACTAGGGGAGACCTCCCCCGTTTAGCTTATATGCTGCCAAAACGTATATGAAATGTTGCGTATTTCTGTTGAACATACGACATGTTTAATCTTTGAATCCGCGCAGTTTAAGCGAACTAGGGGAGACCTACCTTGTTTAGCTTATATGTTGCCAAGACGTATATGAAATGTGGCGTATTTCTGTTGAACATACGACATGTTTAATATTTGAATCCGCGCAGTTTAAGCGAAGTAGGGGAGACCTCCCCCGTTTAGCTTTTATGTTGTCAAAACGTATATGAAATGTTGCGTATTTCTGTAAAACATACAACAAGTTTAATCTTTGAATCCGCGCAGTTTAAGCGAACTAGGGGAGACCTCCCCCGGTTAGCTTTTATGTTGTCAAGACGTATATGAAATGTTGCGTATTTCTGTAAAACATACAACAAGTTAAATCTTTGAATCCGCGCAGTTTAAGCGAACTAGGGGAGACCTCCCCCGTTTAGCTTATATGCTGCCAAAACGTATATGAAATGTTGCGTATTTCTGTTGAACATACGACATGTTTAATCTTTGAATCTGCGCAGTTTAAGCGAACTAGGGGTGACCTACCTTGTTTAGCTTATATGTTGCCAAGACGTATATGAAATGTTGCGTATTTCTGTTGAACATACGACATGTTTAATCTTTGAATCCGCGCAGTTTAAGCGAACTAGGGGAGACCTCCCCCGTTTAGCTTTTATGTTGTCAAGACATATATGAAATGTTGCGTATTTCTGTAAAACATACAACAAGTTTAATCTTTGAATCCGCGCAGTTTAAGCGAACTAGGGGAGACCTCCCCCATTTAGCTTATATGCTGCCAAAGCGTATATGAAATGTTGCGTATTTCTGTAAAACATACGACATATTTAATCTTTGAATCCGCGCAGTTTAAGCGAACTAGGGGAGACCTCCCCCGTTTAGCTTCCATGTTGCCAAGACGTATATGAAATGTTGCGTATTTCTGTTGAACATACGACATGTTTAATCTTTGAATCCGCGTAGCTTAAGCAAATTTGGGGGTACTACCCCCGTTTTATCTATTAGCTAATACCGTCTCAAAGGTTTTATGAAAACGGTGCCTTTTTCTGCTGAACATACGGCATGTTTGAAGCGCAGTTTATGCGAACAGGAGGAGACTCTTTCCTTTTTATTTTATACCGCATATATGTTCTGAAATTCCAGGGTCTAAATCAGGGTGAGGTTTTCTTTGTGGCATGTTGACACTCGAGCTAAGAGACGGTAGAAATTCCGACTACTCAAATCCCGACTATCTCCGCGACTCAACCTCTGCTTGAAGAATAAGGATGTAGTAGGTATACCGTTTTGTGCAGTGAGTTGTGTTTTCTCTATAAAACGGCAAGCAGTTCTTACTACAGGTAAATGTACGAAATATGTTTATTTCTTTATATACAAGCAAGCGTCGAGAAAGAACAGTTTGTGCACACAGGCGGTGTCTTCTCGTGTTGCTCGTGTTTGTTTGGGCAGGCAAGATGTAAATTTATTCAGCGTTATTTCGTACTCGCCATGGGGCGCACGCCTCCGTCCGTCCAAGGAGGTTGAACTTCCTTGGTCCGTCTGTGGCACAGCTGTGTCATGTGATAGGAAGTATCCAATGGCAGAAAAGAGTGGGGGGTTCAAATTTACGGGCCATACGTACGACAAGGAGCGGTTATTTTCCAGGCGTTCATTTTTGAAGAGAAGTATTGAAGAAAGTTTGGGCCTGCTCTAACCCGCAAGTTGTGGCCGCGACACCGCTTTTACCGCCTAGGACCCCCGGTGACGGAATTTGACTCAAAGATACGAGGTGGCTATCATTCTGTACAAGCTGTTGTTGTTGGAAATCGACACAGAATGGAAATCACGGCCCTTGCACCATCCGGATTAATAGAAGCCGACACTGCAAGCTGAACATGTTTCGCGTTCACAGAATCCAGGACCATCCAACAACACGAGTCATATCGGCCACTACTCTAGGATACTCTAGATCTTACCGGATTCTTATTCCTGTGGTGACCAGATGGAACTGTACATGTGTGCTCTTTTTAACTTACGCCGAGACGCTTCACCCGACTCTGGAAATGGGACTGTGGACTGCTGCACGGAATTGCGCAACCGTTGTGATTGTTTCAACTGCCGATTACATCAGAATGAAAGGCCACAAATACCTAGTAGGCTGTAGGTTTTTTTTACTTTTCCATGTAATATTTTCTCGTAATTCAATAAAATTTTAAAGTTTCATCCATTGTATTTTCTTGCTTTGAAATGTGCTAATGATTATTCTCCTAAAATGGCACTTATCCACACCTTAATGTACACGTATATGAGACGTACAGAGGGAACTTTAAACATGTCTTAAGGGTGTTTTGGTACGTATTTATGACAACTTTAAGCTGCTAAAAAGAAAAATATAGACACATTAAATCCTCTTAATTCACACGTATATGAGACGTAAATAGGCTTTAGATCAAATAAACGTGAAGTTTAAACATGTCTTAAGGGCGTTTTAATAAGTATTTATGGCAAATTTAAGCTGCTGAAAAGGCACCTAAACACACGTTATAATCCACTTAATGAACACGTATATGAGACGTAAAGAGGTTTTAGATCAAATAAACGTGAAGTTTAAACAAGTCTTAAGGGCGTTATAATAGGTATTTATGGCAAATTTAAGCTGCTGAAAAGGCAGCTAAACACACGTTATAATCCACTTAATGCACACGTATAAGAGACGTAAATAGGCTTTAGATCAAATATACGTGAAGTTTAAACATATCTTAAGGGCGTTTTAATAGATATTTATGGCAACTTTAAACTGCTGAAAAGGCACCTAAACACACGTTATAATCCTCTTAATGTACACGTATATGAGACGTAAATAGGCCTTAGATCAAATATACGTGAAGTTTAAACATGTCTTAAGGGCGTTTTAATAGATATTTATGGCAACTTTAAGCTGCTGAAAAGGCACTAAAACACACGTTATAATCCACTTAATGCAATTGTATATGAGACGTAAAGAGGCTTTAGATCAAATAAACGTGAACTTTAAACAAGTTTTAAGGGGGTTTTAAAAATCATTTACGACATCTTTAAGCTGCTGAAAGACAACGGGAAAACCGGAAAATAAGGACTAACACGGACCTACAGAAAGACCACTTAAAGGCAATATTTACGTACTCGTATAAGTGGTGTATAGATCCGTAAAGGAGGAAAATACGTCAACATTACGCATGGGTTCAGCATCCTTAAATACCGTTTTTCGTGCCGTGTAACGTACAGCTTTGGACCTTTGGCATTGTGGTTAGTGCTTTGAATGCACTAAACCACAAGGACGGCTGGGTTCGTGAGTTGGCGACCCGGGTTCGGCGCGGATTCGAATCGCGGGAGTCGGGAGACTGTAAATACTCACCTGTTGTGTTTCAAAAGTACATATTGGTAGGTGATAAACCTGCCCTCCACACGTGCAATCGTTGGTTAAAGCTATCTGGTGATGATATGTATGGGGGAGGGGTGACTTTACTGAATTCTGAAGAGTTGCAAGGATAATCTAGCAATGTGGTTGGGAGATAAAAAGAAAAGAATAGCACCAGATATTTAAAAAAAGTATTTATCAATACAATGAAGTTGATGAAATCATGAAAATATTGAAGTTACAAAATTGATTTTAAAAATTGGACCTGTATCTGTCCTTTTTTTAAATCAGATTTCATTGCCTCAACACCATATTTCATTAGAACATGCAATGGAGTGTACTGAAATTTTCCTTCAATGCGTTTATTCTATTTCCTTTACATGCGTGGATGGGATTTTCGGCTGACAAATTTAGTTTCTTTGCCTGTCGTAACCTACCATACCCACACAATACGCTCTCTTTCAACAATGTTCTTAGACTGAAAGACTTTTGTTACCTGCACCGCTTCTTCAAACAAAAGGGGTTAAGGTTAGAACAAAATAAACGTAGGTGTGACTCACACAACGACGTCGAAAAACATTATAAGAATAGGCATTACCTTCTCATTTGACTGTTGTACCGTTAGAATTACATTGGTGTGCTTAGATAGATGCCAAATTACTGTTCTACGTAATTGATACTTGTGAAGAAAGTGTTTGATCTAAAACGGACGAGAAAAAGCAACGCAGTCATAACAAACAACGATGCATTTGTTAATGAATTTTGCTCACAATTCCACAATATGGTGTATTGCTTTAGAAAGGGTAGACATTCTAACAGTGTGAATGTGTGGCTAAAATTCGGTTCATTCACACAGAAGGCAGTTTAGAGGTACGACTGGCAGGGGGGTTGAGTCGTGGGAAGGGGTGCGGACGTGAGACGTCCCTATTGATTGTAGGTTTTTTCACCAAAAGTGGATGTATAATACAGATTGAATCTCTTGTCATACCGTTAACTTTATAAAAATATTACCATTCGCACTTAACGAATTAATGTCATTCAACCACATTTCGTGTAGTTATTCGATAAATATCAGTACAACTTCTGTTGAAAGAGCCAGGTATGCCGGTCCAAAACAAAGACAGTTTGTACACAAATCTCACGCTGTAAACACTTCACACTACAAACCGAAGTTGCGCGTAAATATTGCTATGCAATGTCATAATCTGTCTGGATATGCGCCGTACATTCTTCAATCCAAACCTGGTGTGTTACGCCGTAAGGTAGCCTGGTTATACCACCCCCTCTCACATTAGGCGCGATTCGATCGGACAACGAGTCTGCGAGCTCTAATTTACGAGGAGGCATGACCCTGATGCCGACGAAGAAATGGCAGAGTTCCCCCTTCCCGTCAGGGTCATGCCTCCTCTAATGTGAGGGGGGTATTACCAAACCCCAGCCCGATCTCAAGTATCTATCGTGCAGCCACGAAAGATATCTGAGGTTGGGGCATGGTATCCAGGCTAGCCGTAAGGAGGTTAACCGGGTATGCAATACAAGCAAACAAATATTGCAAACAAAAAGATAACCAAATCATTGACTTTAGGTCGTTCAGACAAATTCTGCAATAGAGGAGAGAAAAGATATGTTTATCTAAACATACACACAGCTGAAATGTTATACCGACTCAAAATGCACTGTACCCGCCGCAGCTAGCCGACTGTGACGTCACATTTGAATGCACACGTTCGCATCTCGTTTGTATGTTGTGAAGTGTAATCCTTGTTAAAAGTACTCGACACAGTCAAGGGTCGGTACTCCTCAAGATAAATTACTAGTACCCTTTTACTTCAGATGTAAGGCGTAACAGACTAACAGGAAAACCCTTGGGGCAGTGTAGAGAAGGTACTGATTTGTTTTGTTGCTGCCATTTGATAATGGCTTGCAACCGTAGCAGCAATATGCAGAATACTACAGCAACTAGATGGGGGGGGGGGGGGGGGGCTAGTTTCATCAACGGCTACGGTTCTATTATGCCGGGAAAGGGAGTTTGCCGAGAAAGGGATTTTGCCTATATGAAAGTAGTTTGCCGTGGAAGGGATTCGAAACTCCGTTCCATGCCAAACTACTTTTTTAAAAATAAAAATCAGTTCCATTTGCACGCCCTACACAGAGATCGTTCCCCAGAATACCTTTTGTTTGTCCTGACCAATACTCAGTCTGCATGTCCACACACAGCTGCGCACACCTCTGATCGCCCGATAAGTGGTCTTATTTGACAAAACTGCTTATCCTAACAGGGAAATCAAAAGATAACTGAGTGAAAATGTCTATTGAGGAGACGGGGCTTGCCCCAGGTATTACATGTTGGAATAAACGGTTTTAAAGCCGATTTCATCATCATCTTCACCATTGCCTGAGTTCTTTGTTCGAAATTGCCCCCCCACACACACACATAAGTCTTAAATATTTCTGCAAGACTTAGGGTTGGAGTAAGAGAGTAGGAAAATCCCGTTTGCCTATCTTTGTAATATTTGACAATTCACACACGCTTACCTATTCACATACTAGCCGGCAGGTGAAAATAAAGCTTTCATTAGGAGAGGGATAAACAGAGTGTTTACAGCTGTTGGTATCTTTGTTTTTAGATTTGTTTAATCCTCTTAGTACCTGAAACTAATGAAAAGATAAGCTAGGAGTTGCAAAGTTCAAACTACTAATATTGTTCAGCATTAATCAACCATTTGCTTTATTTTGTTACAGTGTTTTTTTAATTGTGTCGGCGTGAAGTTTGTAGCTTAAGAACGCTAACCCCATGATTTTCATTGCAAATTGTAAACGAATGAATTTTCAACTAAAAAAAACTCTTTGAATACGTGTAGCTCAAAGAGGAGAATGGTGGAGGAATATACTTGGAAAATTGCTGTACCTGTACGCTTGAGTTACTGTCTATTGGGATGCAAATCAAAGCTCCAACATGGCGGTCATGGCGTCAGTCAGTTTCGGTGTTTAAAAGCTCCTTAAAGTTTTGTCGACAAAGGTTAGACAACCGTGTAATAAGATATGCCAAATAGCAATTGCTCAAGCAACTGGATATGATTTGGAAACGATCAGACGTTTCAGATAACATGCGTTATCTTTCGTCAGCGACACTGCAATGAAGGGGTCATGTTGGAGAGTAGGTTTTATCCTGACTCCCGGGATTCAAACCCGCACCGATTCCGAGCCGCCAGACCTCAAACCCAGAAACGCAACCGATTACGCCAAAAGGCCCAAATCCGCTTGGAATGGTCGGTTGGCGGTGCTTGAACCCAACTGTTATACTGTGCAGATTTTATATCCTGTATAACTATGAATTTATATGCAAATGAGATGACGACAATCTTAAGTAGTCCAATAGGAAAAAAAGTTTGATTTTTCTTCAGTCACTTTTCCACTGGCCATGGTTCCATCTACACTGTCTCCAAGGAATTCTCTAAGCCCGTTGCTACAACCACGCTTGGCTTGCACGCAGACAGCCCCGCCCTAAGTGCACGTGCGTGTGTTACGGCCCATTGGAATGCAAATAAAACACACCAACATGGCGGTCAACACCAGCCTGTTTCGGTGAAGGAGAAGTTCAAAAGCTCCTTGACGTTTGATTTTGCTTCGGGCACCTTTATACTGGTTCCATGTGCACCTTCTCTTACCTTTCTCCTGCTGAGAATTTTTGCCAGTCACCCCCTCCTCCTTACCTGGTTAATTAATTAGATCAGTAAATCTTGGCCTATTCTGTGCTGCTGCTGCAGATTTTTACTTCCCCAATCGGTGCGGTTTGCTGATGTCTCATTTCGGTAAGGAAGGCCCTAAACCCGTAAAGAAACTGGACCCACAGAAAGGCATCATATATGTGCAACCTTGCAATCATATCACGCATGGCTTGCACACGGACGGCCCCACCCTACGTGCACGCGTGCAGCATGCCGGAACTAATAAGCGACGGATTTAGCTACTTAGCGTTCCGCTCTAGATCAGGAGGAGAAGATCAGGACAATTAGGGCATTTGCTGTTTGCAGAAGTTAGGTGCCTAAGCAGCATGTACAATAGACTGTCTTACTAACATACATGATAATGCATACCTTTTTATACAATAAAAACAAGCCCTCATGGAGTTATTCTTCGTGAAATACTGAAACAATATTGGACCCTACAGTTCCAAAAGAAACTCTAAGACACTAAATCCTAGTATGTAGGCATGTAATTACTTTTAAACATATGAATTTTTTTTCCAGATTTTGTAATTTAAAGATTTTGTCCTTTCAGAGTCACAGCGGAGTGATTTCGGAAATGGTGCTGAGGTTGGAACGGTGAGTACTTTGGTTTGGGGACTTCTAATATCAAACGAAGAAATTTTAATCTAAATTTATATAAAATGGTAATCAAAATCATTAACAGCTTAAGGTTCATACTAAGAGAAGAAATTCCATTCTATGTGAAATAAGAACTGCTGTATGGTATTCTGTTGAAGCAAAATGTTTATATTTCCTTCCGTCTGCAGCCCGACAGCAGAAACTGCCAGGGGACTAACTGTGGAAACAACTGTGGCGGATGTCCTGGGCAGCCTGGACCGAGGGTCAGGAACATTAACTTGATTTCAGTCTTAGTGCAATGCTGATAAACTTTCTTCCAACACACGGAGGTATACACGTATAAAACTTTCAACAAGTTTACGTTCTGTTGATTCAGAAGTGATTCCCTCACCCTCAGGTCCGTATTGATCCTGAGGAAGTTGACACTAGTCGTAGAAAATTTGATCCCTATACACATTTGTGTTGCATGGAAGAAAGCTTACTATTGTACCACGATATTTACCAACACAAATGGGCTTCCATGCCAAGTTGAATGCTGTCAATATTTGCTAATACATTCACTAAGTCAAAGAGAAGCTATGCCACAAAATTCCTTGCTCTTCAGTTAACTGTATCCTTTTTCGGAGCCATATGCTCAACTATCATTTTTGGCAACGCACAAAAGGCGGTGGTCATTATCACACCAATGATATCCTTGGTGTACTGTATCAGGGTTTCCCAGGGTCACGTGGCGCCCCAGGCTTTCCCGGACCGGAGGGTATCCAGGGGGAGACAGGAACCGCAGGACAGCCCGGTTTCCCCGGGGATATGGGACCAAAGGGTGACAGGGTATGTATGGAATTCGAAATTTATCCATCTATTCGTTCTTTAATCAGGGTGCAAACAGATCACCACAAATGCTTACACGGTGCATTAGAGGCGAACACAATCAATGTAATATATAGGTACAATGTATATAGAAACCCCAAGTAGATAAAGACAATTTTAGTAGGCCATAGCTAACTGGAAACAGATTTAAGACAAGCTTAAGTTAAGACGAAGTTGATGCAAATGAGATAGTTACTAAAGATGTCATTCTTCTTCTTTTTCAGGGAGACGTTGGACCAATTGGCCCACAGGTAAAAGCAGTAACGCCCCTTCTTTACTACCATATTCACAAATGTATATTTGTAATGGTATAGAATAACTTTAAAGTAACTGATGATATTCATAGACACCTTGCTATCGACAGACACATTACCAAACTACCTTGTTGTTACGTCTCGTTATCTCGTCGGTTTATATTTTTAACCCCGTGCTGTGTGTTGTTCCCAGTCGGTTTACCTGATTTATTTTAGCTGGGGGGGGGGGGGGGGGCTGGTCCTCTTAAAAGTAACGTGCAACATTAGATGTACTCACAGTTTGTTACGCATGTGCTGGTTGGTTCCATTGGGATGTGGTTCTATATGTACAAGATTTCTTAAGAGTAGTTGCCTTTGGTTTATCAGAAGTTGAGTTCTAAAGTTTTTTTTCGTGTTGTACATCTCGTGCTAGATACATACCAATGATACGTTTTTAACCACGTGTTATGTGTTGTTCCCAGGGTGTCCTAGGGCCTGCAGGACCCGCCGGACCCCGCGGTACCCAGGGGGAGAAGGGCCTGAAGGGAACCAACGGGTCACCTGGGCTGAGGGGCGAGAAGGGACTACGGGTAATTATCTATTCACTGATGTTATACATGTATTGCCTACCTACCTAGTACCTGGTCCCTTGACCTCCAGGTTGCCGGTGGTTGGGGGTGGGGGGGTGGGGACAAGGTAGATATGAAGATAGAGTGCTGTTCCTAGGCTCTTCTCGCCCTTGTTCGGGTCAGTCTTTTTTGCAGAATGAGGGATTACCATTCTGCAATGTTGTCCTCCCAAGCTTTCTACTTTATGTCGCCCCGGCGTCACCCAAATTATACAAACTTGAAAAACATGCACACTGCACGAAAAGTGGCATTTACCAATAGTGGTAAATGTCAAGTAAGTCAGGTCATGGTTGTTTTTTTAAATCCGATACTTGAGGCAATGATTATCGGGCGCATGTTCCTGGCCAAGTTCAATTGGTTTCAAACATTTACATAGTTTAACATGTGTAACATGATAATTGAATGGAATGAGTCAAATATGACTGTCTTTTTGCTGATTAGCTTCTCATAGTAAAATATTCTGTTCACTAAATGTTGTTGGTTTTTACCCTATACCTAGGGGTCCCAAGGCGTTCCCGGCATGCCCGGCGATCAGGTATGTATCAATACCCAATATAGCTCTCTTTTTGTGTTGGATATTGGTGCCTATAACTGTCTATATGGTGATAAGTTTATTTATTTAGTTTTACCACATTTGTGAAAGGATTGCCGCAACAAGTGACGCTCAACTTTTCAAGACTATAAGATTTGATCCCTATTATTTTCGGTAAGTGTGGCAGGAGTTCTTGAAAGTGCCCGAGGCGTGGCTTTCCTCCAACACATATGGCCCTAACCTAAGCTATGTACTAATAATCATTTACACCTGAGTGAAGTGATGAGAAAAGGCAATTTACATGCCTTTCTCAAACCGGATCCTCTAAGGTTTGGGCCAAACACTATACCGATTGCATCACACGATGCCACGTGTTTCCAACAGGGTTGCGTTTTTTATCGTTTTAGGGAAACCCAGGTGATAACGGACCAATGGGAATGCCTGGACTATGCGTGAGTCTGACTTTCTTCCCTCAGTAATCACGTCAATATACTAATTACAAGAGCATCATACCTTCAAAATTAATTAAATTTGCTTTTTGATTTACGATCAAGAGTCAATTTATATATTGAAGTTTGTCTTTCCTTTTTTTATAGGGCCCAAAGGGAGAGCCTGGTAAGGGATCAATTCATATTGTTTGAGATATAGTACGATAATAATCTTTCTTCCAACACAAAGGTATACACGGATCAAAGTTTCAAAGACCATTGTCATCTTCGTCAGGATCAATACTGATGACCGATCATTTCAGAACGTAAACTCGCGAAAGTTATGTAGACGCGTGATCCTGCGTTGGAACAATGTTTAGCATTGTAATATGATTACTCAGATGAACTTCAATCTGCAATAGTAGTTTGATATATACTACGACAACATTTAGTCCAAAACCTATTTTTTTCAACGATGCTTTGATATTGAAACGGTGTCTGATCTTCTAACATCATGGTAGCTTTACAAAAAGACAATCCTCAAATTACACACACGTTTGTTGGTACATTTTAGACATACGAAAACATCCTAACATTTAACATGCGCTTTCTGTCAACAACTTTTTAGGTTCTCCAGGTGCACCCGGAAGATGTGAGTACAAAATATTCAAAAACCTAAACAGCTTTAAAACTAATGCTTTACAGACACTTTTGCTTTTATGTTTCTCAAGACATTTCGCATAATTTTATCAATTTGGATGGCAAATAGAATGTGCAATAAGATAGCTTCTGATGTACTCTGTTACCCTGCCATGACTGACTGACTGTACTCTGTTACGTTTCGGTGTTCCACAGCTGCCGGCGCCTCCCCCGGCCCTCCCGGTAGACTGGGCCCCCAGGGCCCGCCGGGGCCACCAGGAGTACCCGGGCCGCCAGGAGCACCACCGAGCATCGGCGTCAAGGGTGAACCTGGTCTGCCTGGGACCCCAGGCTTGGACGGTAATGATAGAACAACTATACTTTTGTATTATAAAAGTTGAATCAATATTTACTGTTTAATACTGCAATATTTATTTAATCTTTATTTGAATACATATTGTTGTATTCAGAGGAGTAATGAAAACAATGAAACATTTAAACTTTTTTTTTTACTTTCAGGGAACCCTGGACGTTTAGGCCCACCAGGGACACCAGGTAAGACTTTATTGTCATTGTTAAAAGCACAAAAGATACTTGCCCTACGAAGACTATTGAATCACCTTAATGGAATGAATTTTTCTAGCTTTGTCTTTGATTGGTCCATAGTAAAACATTACTTTCTGTTTTCAGGTGTTAATGGAATACCGGGGGGACCTGGACCTAAAGGTTTGTACATAATATAAACGTTAAGCTTGTGAGAAAGTGCAATATGACCGCGATAGAATTTATTTTTGAAAACACATTTTGATGAAACTAAATATCTTCGTAAATTATTACAAATACCTTTGTACTTATGTTACGTTTATTAAAGAATATGCTGATTGTCAATATGACCCTGTAGTGTTTTTATTTATAGTTTGTTCGTTACCCTAGCCTTATGTATGGGTATCTTTTTTGTTAAAAAAAAGGAAACACTAGGCTATGTTAACATTTTCCCCATCTGATCTTACCATAAAGGTGACATAGGAGGGCCTGGATTCACCGGGCCACCAGGTACGATATTTTTCTTTTTATTCTAATTTGTACTTAGAATCATGTTCCCCTATAGTTAATAAAGGTAGAGTGATAACATATTGGAAACTTAGAATCATATTCCCCTTAGGCTAGTAAAGGCAGAGTGGTAACGTTTAGAATTGATAATAAAATCATGCACGTGTATGAAACATCACTAACATTGATGATTATCATCAGCCCTAATGATGATTTGTTAATGAGCTAAAGACCTATTGACTATTATGAATTTGTCATCATTATCATATTATCATATCTGTTTAGGTCAACAGGGTCAGAGGGGAGTTATTGGATTCCCAGGCAAGAAAGGTACGTCTGATTTTCTTTCTTTATCCGTTTCTTTTTACGAATATGCCATGAAAAGTTAGATTTCTATTTGCACATATTTTGTTACACACTGTGTTTCTTTGTGATTTTGTTTGATTTGTGTATATGAGTGTGTGTTTGTGTGTGCGTGTTTGTGTGCGCGTTTGTGTGTGCGTGTCTGTGTTTGATTTTGTTTGGTATCTGTACATGTCTGTGTGTGTGTGTGCTAGTGTGGTGTGTGTTTGTGTGTACGTTAAACTTTGTGTGTGCGTGTTTAGGTGTTTATGTGTGTTTGTATGTATGTATGTGTGTGAATGTGTGTGTGAATTTTATGTGTATATGCGGGTGTGTTTCAAATCAAAGATAAGTTATTTTTTGTAAAGTCGACGATCCCTCCCGTTCCCAGGAGAACCAGGCACCACGAGAGGCATCCCCGGGCCACCTGGCAACCTGGGCCCGCAGGGACCACCTGGAGCACCCGGTAAAAACACTTTTGCTAAGAGGTTAATTTTAATGACACATTTAAGGTGAAAAACAGTGCAATGAAGACAACAGTAGAACTTGACTTTAAATGAGGATCGTATGGGCTTAAGATAAGATTATAAACAACATTACTCTAGCAGGAAAAGGTATATATATATTATCGGCGACATACTGATCTACACAATTGTTGCAGCGTTAAGTAGTGAAATTGGGAACGTATGCCTGTAAGACTGCAAGCAATGTCTTATGAATGTTTTGATGATTACAGGTTTTCCTGGGCCAAAAGGAGATCCTGGTGCGGCTGGACCACCAGGTAAGACTAACATGATCATTATTTAATTTGTCATATTACATAAAGTTCATTGACGACTACAAATATAAGCTGTAAACTGGTTAGAATTATACTTAAATACTTCTAGTTTTATACAGAAGGTTTATTGAAAAGTAAACTTCTGCCTTGGTTAGGAGCGCTAACCCACCAACTTATTAAGTGGTACTTGGAAGCTTATATCGCTCCGTGTCTTTTTTCCCAGGTCTACCCGGAAGACCCTCGGCAGGACAACCTGGGAATCCGGGTCCTCCTGGCCCCACTGGTGAGTACAAATCTGCATAACGGACGTTTAACGTCGACAGCACGGAATTCAGATAACATAAAATTATGTATGTTATAATATAATATAACAGGAATACGATTCTTTATGCTATCAGTCTGCCATTCAAATGTAGCAAAACGACCGGTTACCGATGGTCTCGTAAATACAGTTTCAATGAGACTAAATTTGCTGGCTGAAAACTACTATTATAGATTGAAGTCAGTCACATAGGAAGAATAATGCAGGGAGGTCAGCCATCAATGTATCATTTGAAGGAAAATCTATCAATCTCCTCGCCAATTTGTCACATTCTTATATGCATAAAGTTTAATTAGTTGGCATTCATTAATTCTACTTTTTTCAGGTCCACGAGGAACACCAGGTGGCCCAGGATTCCCAGGTAAGTAAACATAAAACATGCCATATTTGTGACATCTTACCCTTAATATAGTGTAATACATTATCAACAACCTGATTTAATTGCTTTTGGGGGGCATACTGTGGTGTATATACATCAAAGAGATCTAATGTGTCTTGACAAAAGTGGATGTTTTCTAAAAACTGTTTCCGCATTATTCTAGGACAAAAGGGAGAAGCTGGAGTCGGGTTCCCCGGAACCCCCGGTACTAGAGGTACGTGAATCATGTTATTCACTTTATACTGTGGAACATTTGTGGTCTTTTCTAAATGCTTTAGTAGAGAAAACAGTTGCATAAGTCTGTCATTTAAAATCATACAACTAAATTTAATAGAAAAATAACAAGTTTGTTTTGTTTGAAGGAGCGACTGGCCCTCCCGGACCAGCCGGTCCCGCAGGTATAACAGGTAAGAAAAGGTTATTGCCTTACTATTATACTTTTAATCTTAAACTTTCTATGGTCGCAAACATGATTCAATTCCATTAATACATCAGTTTTCATACGTAATGAATATACGTATAAAGAGCACATATGGTAACATAATCTGTATACGGTTACATAATTATTATCTGTATTGCTTCAAGCCACGCTGACTTGGTTAGTAATACATAGATGACAACCACACAAGCGCATCCCCCGAAAAGAAAGTTAACGATCATATCGTACAAGGAAACTGCAATATAAGATATTTACCATCAACTGCAAAACATCGCAAAACGGAAGTGAACGAAGAAGACGTGCAAGAACATAAACGAAGTTTTACCTATCTGACCACTAATTAAATGCAACCCGTTTGAACGACTTTTTTTTTAATTTAAGCACGCTCGCCTTAGTTTTGGGGTTCCCCAAGGATGTCATCCATACAGTAAAGTCAATTCGCCTAATGACACAATGACACAACAATATGTATTGTCGTGCGACTATTGGGTAATCAATTATAAACAGTTATCACAAGATTGATCAAAAATATTTGACGTGTTGTGTTCTAGAAGGAACAGCCGGATCGTTCCACCTGCTGGTGCGACACAGCCAGACCATCAATATACCGCAATGCCCCCTGGGAACAACTGTGATGTGGCAGGGATACAGTCTGCTGCACGGGGAGGGCAACGAACGGGCGCACGGACAGGACATGGGTGAGCTTTGCTTGTTTGCTTGTTTGTTTTGCATACTCGGTAAACAGCATTATGGCGTAACACACTAGGTTGCAGGGTACAAGTCTACTGAACGGGGAGGGCAACGAACGGGCGCACGGACAGGACATGGGTGAGCTTTGTTTGTTTGTTTGTTTTGCATACCCTGTAAACCGCCTTATGGCAACACACCAGGTTGCAGGGCTATAGTCTTGTACATGGCGAGGGCAACGAACGAGTGCACGGATAGGACATGGGTAAGCGATGTCACGAAAACAAAACGCTCGTACAGTAGAAGCCGTTTAATTGCACAACCAACACATACTCGTAAACATAACCTTCGTTCGAAGATGATAATAATAATCAAAGGGCCATTTACATCAGAGCAAACTAACCTTCCCTCAACCGAGACGGGGGCCGATATCGACTTCCAAGTACGTTTGACCCTTTGCTGACGTCCAACTTCCGGTTTGGTTGTGTCACATAGGCTTTGGTTCATTCTAATTTTGTAAGGATCAGAGGACTGATCGAAAGCTTGTTGGTAAGTGGTTTGTTTTCTGTACGGATATAAAGTTTTGAATTACAACACCATAAAATATCGTTAATTGCATAATGCGAGTTTTTTTGCGTATCATAATTGCAGGTACGGCGGGTTCGTGCTTACAGCGCTTCGCCCCAATGCCATTCATGTTCTGTGACATCAACTTCCACTGCCACTACGCGACCCGTGACGACAAGACCTACTGGCTATCCACCGTGACGACCGAACAGGAGATCCCAGAAAGCACCGTGGACGGCCCCAGCATTCTTCCCTTCATCTCTCGGTGCATCGTGTGCGAGGTGCCGTCGACTGTGATGGCGTTCCACAGTCAGTCGTCACAGGTGCCCGGCTGCCCCGCCCCCACCAGTGAGCACTCTTGGATCAGTATATGGGAAGGATTCAGCTTCTTCATGGTAGGGAACGATTTATAAAAAAAAAAATCAAGTTTCAAACTTGTATAATTTTTTTTTAGTAATTCTCTGTTACCAGTAGGCGCCGATCATATACAGGCCACTTATTCAGAACGCGATGCCAATGTGACGGCTTGTTACAACGCTGTAAAAACGACGACAGGAGATACAAATGCAACATTCATCCGACTATATGCCTTTATAAACAAGATGAATCAACATGTGCATTGAATAAGCTTGGCGGCAGATCATATGGACAGCTGAATCTAGCTTTAGAAGTGGGTCAAAGTAGCCCGGGAGTGTGCACTTCTCCATGTTTTTGCAAGTCTTATTTTTTCTTTTACAATTTTCTCTGCATATGAAGACTCAAAAAATATATTTTTGTGCAAGTAAACATATAAACGATAAAAATCAACGAGGACTGGTTTACATTTCCGGTCATGTTGCAAATCACGAAAAATACCAGTTGTCAATCAACAATAACTTGTGGTTTACAGCACACTGCAGCAGGTGAGGGCAGCGGCCAGGTGTTTTCCAGCCCCGGCAGCTGTCTGGAGAAGTTCCGCCCCGCCACCTTCATCGAGTGTCATATATGGTCATGTTGCATATAACAGTTACCTAGCAACAAGGATTTGTTTGTATTTACAGCACACGGCAGCAGGTGAGGGCAGCGGACAGGTGTTCTCTAGTCCCGGCAGCTGTCTGGAGAAGTTCCGCCTCGCCACCTTCATTGAGTGTCATATATGGTCATGTTGCATATACCAATTACCTACTAGTAGCAACAAGGATTTATTTGTGTTTCCAGCACACTGCAGCAGGTGAGGGCAGCGGACAGGTGTTTTCCAGCCCCGGCAGCTGTCTGGAGAAGTTCCGCCCCGCCACCTTCATCGAGTGTCACGGCGCACAGAGGACCTGCGGCTTCTTTGCCAACAAGTTCAGCTTCTGGCTGACAACATTGCCGGGGTGAGGAAACCAATAATAACATAGCATAAGTCTCATACGAAAATTATGTTAAAGAAGTAAAGGGTCAGTTTGCTCCAAGCGTGAAGTGACAAGGACACATGGGCAGCCATTTTCACTCGAGACCAGAGGGACTCGACTGAAGCAAGACGAAGTAAGCATCATTGTATGGTTACAATAGCTATCGTTAAGCCACGTAATATTAGGTTAACGGACTACATGTACATCTCAATGGGGTTGAATGTACCCATACTTATGTGAAGGAAAAGAAACAGGTTACATTTTTTTTAATACAACGTAAATTGCATATTTCGATTTTTTCTATTTGTCCTCAGTTTCTTAACTGTTCACAACGACGTCAAGTTTATCTTACGTTTTTGTACATATATTTTGTTAAAGACATTGCAGGTGTTAAAAATTATTTCATTTTTTTTTAAATTATTCTTTTTAATCCTTAGTGAATACGACCCCCTGAGGAACGGCCAAGCCTACGAGCCCAGGGACGGCGAGGTGAACAGCTTGGTCTCCGGCCAGTCACAGCCAACCACTGAGATGGAACGTATGATAGGGCGATGCCGAGTGTGCATGATGGTGACACCGGCCATCCGCGCACGTATAGATCGGGCACGGCAACAGGGATAGATAGGGAATCTCTCCGAAGGCGTCGCCAAAAACTAAAGGTCACAATGTGAAATCTGTGTGCAAATTCACGGAGAAAGGGATCATATATATTATGTCTTATCTGGTGCTGGTATTTTCGTTGGCAAGTTTTACAACCTCCCACAAACTGCTGACGAAAATGTCCGTATCTATCCTTAGATTGCTCATTGTCAGTTTGAAAGATTAACAGCGCAACGCATCTTTAAGTAAATCACTCTAAACTTGATAATATAGTCCTACCAGAGCATATAAGCTAAATGCGAGATATCAATTGGAAACCAAAGTATCAAGATCAAATACTGACTTTATCAGATATGATAGCCACAGACTTTTCGGTTTACATTCATTGAGCAGCTACCTGATTAAAAAGGTGCTTGTTTTAAACTTCAGACATGGTAGATCTATCTTTGGTATCTTTTAAAACCTTTGCTCCATGGTTGTGGTACTGTCCTAAATGAATGATATCCTAGTCTTAAATGTGTATCCCGTAGTATACTGTATTCATGCTGCATGTATGATAGCGGAAGTGTTATATGTATGTGGTTTGTTATCCTTTAGTGTTTTTTTTTTTTAGTTTTCTAAGATTCTCAATTGCTCAGCATTTATGTATCGTAGACATCTGGTATATCATATATAGCAAATATATGTTAAACTTGCCTGTGTTAAAGACACATTTCTCATTCATGTTTTTTCATTGACCTATGCACCAACATATTTAGTGAACTATCGTTCATTCAATTTCAACGTTAAGCCAATGATTCAGTTCCTGAAAACAATTCACATCTTCACAGTTTTATGTTTATCGCTTGCCATAACTACAGTAAGCTTGCATTGTTTCATGTGGTGCTAGTTTCACATGGTGCTAGTTTCATTGAATAAGTGCATCAAAAGTCCAATGTCCATTTTTCCCTTATTTTTTCACATTGTATTTAGTCTTTTTATTGTGACTCTCGGGGCTTTAAGTCGTGTGTGAAAGTGGTTCAAAATAAACAGATAGGATCTTATGATTGGCTCATGCATCTTGTTGTGCTAATTTTGTACAGAAAAGGACATCGAGGTACAACTGCATCTAGTCTTATTGGAGCAGTAAAAGACTGTATGATTTGGATCAAATGGTCAATTACAGTATCTAGTTCTGTGCACTAGTTCTATTTGAATATGGTGTTGTATTTGGTGTTCAGCACCAGGGACATGCCTGTTTGTGTGGATGGTGTTCAGCACCAAAGACAGGCACGTTTGTGTGCAGATGGTGCTCAGAACCAGGGACAGACATGTTTGTGTGGATGGTGTTCAGCACCAGGGACAGACATGTTTGTGTGGATGGTGTTCAGCACCAGGGACAGGCACGTTTGTGTGCCAGGGTCAGGCATGTTTGTGGGTAGATGGTGTTCAACAGGGAGATTGTTAGCAGATGGTGTTCAGCACCAGGGACAGGCGTTTGTGTGCAGATGGTGTTTGTGTACAGATGTTCAGCAACAGGGAGATTGTAAGCAGATGGTGTTCAGCACCAGGGACAGACCTGTTGGTGTGAAGATGGTGTTCAGCACCAAGGACAGGTATGTGTGCATATGGTGTTAAGCTCCAGTGACAGGTAGACATTAAGATTATGTAAACACTCAGACAAACTTGTGTGCAGATGGCATTCTTTTAGTTCTGTATTACAATAGCCAACTTTTTAATTACCTATTTATGCAACACATAGATCAACAAATGTTTGTGTGTACTTTATTTTCACAATTTCATTTTCTGTTAGCAGCACAAAGACTGCAAACCTAGATGCAGCCCATCTGGCAGAGGTAAGTTGGACATATCTGCTAGGATGACTGTGTTCTGTACAGTTGCTGTATGGATGTTGAACTGCAGTTTACTTTTGAATCACTAGGTGTCGCACCTACCCCATACAACAGAGTTGTCAAGAGAATCTGGAATGCTGGTGTGTGTGGCAGAACCATTGTTCTAACACGGTTGATTTATTTTACATCCCGCATTTTAATAAATATATACTTAAATTTTGACATCTTACTTAACATAGCATGATGTTGCACTTATCTAATTGCCTTGAAGTTCTCTTTCTGAGAAGCATGGTGGGTACAAAGACACACATATGACATGTCTCTCCTTAAACATGTAAAAGACCACTTAAAGTTCCCTTTCAAGGACTAAACCACCTCTAGTAATTGTAGTCTGAATATCTAAGTTCATCAATGGACAGACTGAATTCATTCTCCCTGACCCTCCAGTCTGAAAGTGAGATTTCTAACTGTATGTACTATCACTTTCCTGCATAATGCAACGTCACAAGTGCGTAACATAAATTTTGTACCTTACACATCTTTATTATTATTATTTTGTAACAGTGTATCAGGATCAAACCTCTACATGCCAGTTCAATCTCAGTGTTGCAATGCTGTTACTGAGGACTGTATGGAGCTTTGACTTCTATTTGAGGCAAATATTCAGATACTAATTGATGAACCATTTCCTGTTCTGCAGGAATGCTATATCAGAGACTGCAGCTAGAACATTATCCCATAGCTTTACATGTGTTGAGGCTATCCTGATTATGTATATGAGCATTATTACATACAATTTTATTAACTATTTTATTCTTCGAGAAGATTAGCATCTCTTGCTTCTCTCTGCAACTCCTCGAGTTGTCTGGAACAAATTTTATAAAAATTAGTTTTTAAGTTAGTTTTTAATTGACTCTAGCTATATAAGAAACTGTACTATGGTTCCACACAAAAGGAAGAAACACAGCATTGGAAGTTCTTTAAAACAAAATTGAATGCTAGTCTAGGAAATTATTTCTAAAAAAATCAAGACAGTAGCATGAAAATGTATGATTTATAGATTGGAAAATAACCTAAAGAATTAATCTCTTTTAATTTGATATGTGGGATTTACTAATAGTTGCCTGAAAATATTGCAAAGCAAAGAAGTGCGATAACCTGGACCTTTAAGGTACCATAAAACATAAAATGTAACTGTTGAAACTGGATAAACTTTAATGTTGTAAGAACAACAAATGAATCAAGGCACTGTCACCAGTGAAGAAACAAAATGCTGCAGATTGATTTACGTCTGTGGTAGAAATGGGACTAGTCTAAGGAGTTAGCCGCAGCATTTTAAGTTTGCTTAAAATCATGGTCAACAAATCATGATCACAGTGTGATGAGTTTGTGGTTGAAAGTGTCTACGAATCATCATCATCGGCCTGGCAAGTTGCCCGGACCTGGTCCACTCCATCCCTCCAGACATCTCTGCCCCCCATAGCGACTGCCAACAATGGCAACATAGAGGATATTTCAAGATTTACATGTCTATTCCTTACCTTCTAAGTTTGGTGACCTTAGACTTGAGCTCCTTGTTGTGATGTCTGATGTGGATGACCTCCTGCCAGGCTGCGTCCTCAGCTGACTTGTTGGTTTCCCATCGCAGGAACAGGCCTGACCACAGTTGCTGGGGAGAAAAAAGAAACACATCTTTAAATTTGCAATTCCTGAGGCCATAACAATTTAATTTGTTGGTTCACGGATAGCTTAACTCAAAAAACATCATGAAAACAAAGCCAGAGGACCAGGTGTATGCCTTGGTGCACTCAGTTTTATGGAGTGGACATGGTCGTATTGAAGTTTTCCTCCCTACCCGTGGCATCTATTATGTGCGATTGCTACATTTGCACTTTAAAAAATCTGTGAACCAAGAAGTTAAATTGGTGTGGCCTGAGGTAACCATATTAACACAGTTACATATTTGATTGACATCCATCATTCAAGTTGCAAAAATTCTAGCCTGACCTGACCACAATTGCTGCAGATACATCTGTTCACTCCCAATTGCTCTCTCGCAGAATAGGCAACTGTCCCCATTGAAATGTTTGGTTTATTGCATAAAGTGTACAATTAATGTATTTTTTAAAGAACACTCACCAAGCTCTGTGGTGCAACAGAAGGCCAGACCACCCCATTGTTGGGCTCATATAGGGGGTTCAGGTAGGTCCTTAACATCTCAGGGCTGTTCACATAGGACCTGCAAAAACAACAACAACAAACAACAACTTCACACACGTGTCAGAGACTGAAACAGACAGTCAGAGTTCTCCCAACATAGATTCTTCAAGATATAACACTTTGAGGCTAATAATTTGTTGCCATGAGTTACATACAGCAGCAATGAAATCAAATAATTTCTAAAATCATCATTTTCTAAAATGATTGACATTTTAGAACCATAACTACTCTACTCAAAGTTGATGCACTTTTATGATGAACACAATTGTATTGATTGTATCTGCAATGCTCCATGTCTTAATATGTAAATGTTTCCAGCATTTAAACTTCCTGCTGTCTTTCAAGGTCCCTTTCAAGATTCTAAGAAGTACAGGAAACCATCAGGACAGACTCACCACAGGGACACTGTCTTAGTCTGTAGCTTGACTTTCTTCCTGTCGCATTCATTGTTACATAAGAATGTACCTGGGAGAGAGAGAGGGTAACACACTGATTCAAAACTATTAATCAAACCAACAATTCTGACCTGTACTCAGAAGTAAAACCAACAGTCTTACTGTCACTGATATCACTGTTATCATTGTAAAATCCTTTTAAAAGCACACAAATTCTAGAATTTTTATATTTTGACTACTGAAAAGTTGTATGGCAACATTCACTTCCTGTCAGCTCAAACTTTCAAACTTGGGCACAAGATGGCTAAACCTTGGCATCCTGCAAGTCTACAGTCATTTACTCCGCCTGGGAATAAACTTGGACCCTGAGTCAATGGTAGCCTTGAGTCCAGCCTCGTTCACTTTGGTCCACTCCACCAAGGAGGTAAGATTAAGTTTGTAAGACTCACCAAACTGTGAGGCATAGGAGTGTTCAAACAGCAGGACCAGGAACTGTTCATTAAACTCAAAGGAACATGGAAACTGCTGGTACACCTGTAGGGGAGGTACATTATACATGTCAGCAGGAGAACATGCATAGGGGAGAATCATTATAAATGTTGTTAGTGGGTGTCATTTATTTTGAGAGGGACACTCAAAAGACTTTTCTATGACAAATTCAACCCAACTTTGTTTGACACATCAGGCCATTTAACAATCAACATTTAAGATCACAAAACATGACCTACAGGCATTACATAATGGTATTGACACAGACAGCAGTATGTAGATGTATAACTTGGGTGTAAGAAAGTTGTTTCCTGTATACATGTAAGTATTGCCTTTGTATCCATTCTAATTACTAATCATAACTCTAATCATAGTAATATGAGTGACACTGTATAGCTCATAGTCTGATGTTTTTTGCTCAGAATAGTCTGACACAGTCCCCATTGTTTGGCTGACATAAACATACATTATAACATACATACCATATACATACATACATACATAGTATTACATACATACATACATATATATATTATATAAAACTGTAATATAGTGTTAGTTACTGACCTGAAAGACACAGTCTAGGAACAGCAGGAAGACGGGAGACTCAAACTTCTGTTTGCTGGTGGAGTGAGCTGACTTCGCGCATCTGTCTGCAAACGGGTGTCCCGCCTGTAACCACTCACGTTCTACCAGCGCTTCAAACCTGTACACAAGGCAACATAGAATCATCAACAACAACAAAAACAACCGCTCACATAGGGGACACAATCCCAAATTTTGTATCCACCATATTGATCATGCAAATGCATGTGTGATGTCACGATCCATCACCAACTAAGCCATGTTTGGGATTCGTCAATAAAGGTAAGATATCCAGGTAATAAGATATGCCAAATAGCAATTACTCATTGACAAGCTACTTGATATGGTTTTGGGGGTCCCGAGCCATGAACCAACATGTTTGGGATTGCGTTCTCACTCAGCACAAATGCCACCTGGCTAAGCACATATTGGCTACATATAGCAGTGAGAAGCAGCACTCAAGTTAGAAGTGGTTGGAAGGAAGGAGGAGGTCGGATAGACATCAAAACATAAGCAGGTGAGAGACATTACTGATTGTATATGTATGCAAGAAAACTCTAGATTAATTCTAATGTTCTAGATTAAACTTTTAGCATAACACGAAATTTAAATTTACGAAATAACCAAAAGCCCAAACACAATGTATATATACATAAAGAGAGTAAAACTCCAGTTTTAACACTCACCCTCTGACAGTGCGACAGTCAGGGTTCAGTATGATCTGTGTGAGAGACGTGACCTGTAGCGTGGTGTCAATCCCCTCCGACCCGTGAACCAGCACAGACGCGCCCTCCCGATCGATACACTGGGCCGCCAGGCAGGCGGTGGTCAGGATGTCCTTCACATGGGTGAGCCAGTTACTGGCCTCTAGTTTAGACAGCCATTTGTCCATACTGGAGTTGGGGTCCTGACAGGCTGAGGGAGTAAGGGTGAAGATGGTTTTACTTTCATCAGTTTTGGTGACAACTCACGGGCAAAGCTAATGATCATGAGTGATATTATTTCTGGAGCCTTTGTTCATGAAAAACACTAATTGTTTGCCACTTTTCATTCACAGCAATTTTTTCATTTATGTTTAAACTTGCAGTTGAAACTTTTTTTGTAGTACAATAGTAAAATCATGCAAATGCATGTGTAATGTCACGATTTTGCTGTAGATATCTATAGACGTCACCATGAAAATGAACACATTGTCTAAAGATTCATTCAAATTTTGCTGCTTTCTATTGAAATTGGTGTTAGAATAGAGCCAAAACGTTTCTTACTGCATGCTTTGTGCATACAAAAAGAGCCATTTTGTCATTCATTTAAAACAAAAGGTCTATATCTTCATATTCTTGCAATCAGAATTTGAAAGAAAAGGGACATGTATCTTTACCTTCCACGAGTCGCACCAGACTGTCCTGCAGAGCGTTCCACCTCTCTATGGGTTTGTGGATCCGTCTCCACTGGGGGTAGTGCACCTCGGGCTCAACACCGCCACCTAGCAGGGGCAAGCAGAATTGCAGACATAAAAACTCAATATTGTATAAAACAAAATATAATCAAACTGAAATCAAATGCTGACATACAACTGATGATGATACAACTGTTGCACAGAACAAAGAGGGTAGACCATGTAAGTTTTTTATGATACTGGCCACTTTGAAATTCTAAGAAATCTAAGAAATTTCAACACATTTTAAATATTTCCATTTCTAAATTTCCTAAATATTTACTTATACTAAATGATAGTTTTGCAGACTCAGCATTGTATATTTTACATAATCTTCTGGTAAAATTTGGTAAAATCAAAACAGATTAAAATTGTTCTCATATTACTCCAATGGTATGTAGGATTTGTTAGGTGAGACAGGCTGCTCAGTGTAATATAACCAGCTGCTGCCACACTGCTTGCCTGCAAAGCTTGTGTGTTACGCTGAAGGGCTAGATAGATAGATACAGATATATACAGATACAGGACATGGTACAATGACCAGCTGATAAAACCCCTTACCTCGAGCTTTAGCATTAGCGGCCACGTTGGGAGCCCGTGTGTCGATGATGTAACCTCTCTTGCCGGGTCGTAGTGTCGCATTCAGCAGCTGTTCGTCCGACTTACAGCGCCGACCGTTCGGACCAGTCAGGGGCTGGCTACTCCGTAATATCGAGGTCTACAAGAAAAAAAGATTTTACTTATTCATCTATTTGGCTGTATAACAAGCCAAGGTTACCCAACTATCCATTGGCAATTGTTAAGGGATGACCATGGCAGGGAAATACAAAATTATTACGTAAATAAAGCAATTACTGACACATTACTTAAGCACAACAATACAGCAAAAATCAACACAATATGATTTCTGGTCATTGAAGTGAAGTTTTTGCGGTAAAGACATTTTCTTTACTGAAGTATGAAAAATATATTTGCTGTGTCAAGATTTTGTGATGAAAAGGCACTGTAACAACCACAAAAATGGAACTTAAACCTTTCAAGAGTACAATGAATCATATACTAGTACTGAGTAGTAGTCCTCTTCATTGCCACAGATAAGGTTGCAAAATCCAAATACAGGTTTCAATAGATACTGAATTACTTACTTACTTTACTTTGGTAAGATACTGAATTAATGATGTTACTTATTGTACTTACGTCATTTGCAGCATGAAAGTAACTGAGTACAGGAAACCTTTCCCCCCTGTCTGAATGCACCAGACTTGGTCAGTGTTGCATC